>NW_026057586.1:85278062-85367946 GCF_023721935.1 Panthera uncia | reverse complement strand
GGGGAGGGTGGGTGATGGGTATTGAGGAGGGCACCTTTTGGGATGAGCACTGGGTGTTGTATGAAAACCAATTTGACAATAAATTTCATATATTGGAAAAAAAAGAAAAGAAAAAAAAAGAAAAAGAGAATTCTGAACCCCCCCTCCCCCCCGCTGTGGTGGAGGAGGGGGTGTGGAAACATGCAATTGTCCAGGGGAGGGATGCCGAGAGTCAACCAGACCTCCGATGGGCGGGACAGAGGTTGACGACAGGAAACCCTAGAATCGGGGCCGGCTCCTGGGCTCCCGGCTCGTGCATCTGGGCTGCTGCGGCCGCTGCTTCCTGCAGTAGGGAAACCGGGGGCAGGGGCAGGGTGCAAGACGGGAAGCCGAGAATTCCACCTTGGACCTGCCAACACCAGGGTCGCAGGGGACACATCGAGGAGGCAAGAGACTTGAAGAGCAGGGTGGGTAGTAGAGAGGTCTGGGCAGGATGGCATTAAAAGGCAGGAGACTGGTCGGGATCACGCGGAGAGGAGAAAAGGGAGCCTGGATCGAGCCTTGGGACACCCAGGCTCTCGAGGGCTGGAAGAGGAGCCCAGAGGAGGACAAGAGTCTGGACAAGAAGCAGAGCGGAGCCCGTGCTCCCCGCGGCCTCGGCGACGTGCTCCCCAAAGCCGGCGGGCCTGGTGGTCGGTGGCCACAAGCCCCGCTGTGGATCCGCAGACCCCTCCGCCCTTACCTTGGTGATCTCCACGCAATTTCGGACACAACGGACGCACATTTTGTCGATCTCACTCGCGTTGGGGTTGAGGATGATCTCGGGCGCCGTCAGGATGGTGTCCGTTTGGAACAGAGGGACGTTTCCCAGGATTAAAGAATTAAAAGACTGCAAATTCCTAAGAGGGGTTAAAAAAAAAAAAAAATACAGACAGACCCAGGACTCACTGGAGTATATCCAACACTTGACGGAAACCGCTGGTGTCGCAAAAGTCACACGTGAAAACCCTCTGTGTGGAGTAAGACGTTCTGGCGTCATAGCGGGCAATGCGCACTGAGTTTTATTCTGTGCCCCCGTTTTGGCCTATACTTATATGTAGTTCATTTCTACTTTTGGGAAGTGAATATCTATTAGTCGAAAGACACCTGAGTAACAGTGATGACTTCCAAAAGCTGTTCCACATGGTTCGGGAAAGATGGTCATAAAACTGGCTTTGTCTTCCCCCAGAAAGGGCCCCCCTCTTGTGGCTCACTCCTGGTCCTCGGGATTCAGCTAAAACGCGGCCTCAGGGTGGCTTTCTTGAGCACCCCCTTACAACGGCCACTCCGTTTCCTGTCCCAAAACACTGCGCTGCTTGCTTTCTTTCTTTCACAGAAATCATCTTGGTTATGTCTGGGTTCCTGGTGTTTTGTGTCTCTCCTATGAGGATGGAAAAGATCCAGAAGGAGAGGGGCCCTGTCTGGCCTGGTGCCTGACACACGCAGGATCTAAGAAACCCGTGAGTGAATGAGTGAATGAGTGAATGACTGGATGGATGGATGGACGGATCGACAGACGGATCAAGGGAAAGCATAGCATATTAAAAAAGGAAACACTGTAGGAGGTGCCCCGTGTAAGAAGCTGCTGCAGGAATCTAAGAAGCAATAATGAAAAAAAAAAAAAAAAAAGATAAATGAAACGTGTAGAAAACAGATTTTTGTAAAGGATCAACTTAGTGAAATTTGTCAAACTGGGTCCAGGAAGCAAGACGACCAAAGGTATTTATTTTATTTATTAACGTCTTGTTCCCAAGTGGACTTTAGCAGCTCACAAGAATGCTTTGACTGCAGTAAGAGACCCTACACTCAAAGTGGGATAAAATAAAGGAAAGAGACGCGTATCACAGATGTTTAGCGAAGTGATGCTGGACCGGGTTCGCATCCTAGCCGTTCTTCTTACAAGGTGTGTGTGTGTGTGTGACCGAGGCTGAGAAAGTCGCTTAATCTTCCAACACACTGTGTCCGGAAAACGAGGGTGAGATTGTAAAAGGAGTAGAACACGAGCCTTCAGAGTAAGCTCTCATACGTGTTAGATTCAAATACATACATATACGCAGAGAGTATGTATAGAGTCTAGAGTCACAAGAACGTAACTGACAATGCAATCGTAAATACTTCTACATTTGCTTCATTTAGGCTACAAATTTGGTTCTAAGTTTCCTAGCAGTCAAGGAGAAAAGGGAAATCTTTCAAGTCAACAATCCATAGTATCCACACCGTTTAAAAACAAAACAACAAAAAACAAAAGACAAAAAGAAAAATAATACTTTCTCAGGAGGCTAAGCTCAAAAGGGACACTAGAGAAATTTCTTCTGGGGTCCTTCACATAGAAGACATTGAATGTCCTAGGGCGGCTTCCCAGAATGATCCCACGAGGGATAATTTCCTTTTCCGAACGTTGAGGGGCCTGACAAGAATGTGAGCCAGATTAGAAAGCCATCCTTCCCTCCTGTGAGCGCTCTTTGACCAGAGAGCAGACTTACTGTCCAAATCATTTCTATTCTGCACTCTATGACCCTTCCTTTAACTACTTCTATGCGTAAACTCCTTTAATCTATGCACACTGCCTTCACGACAGGAAACGAGGTGGACTTACTTCAGGATGAGCTTTGTCAAGACGTCATAAATTTTATGTTCCCAGTATTCGTAATAGAAGGCCAGTTTGGGAGCCTTGCCTGTGTTGGTGTGGATGACCAGACCCTCGACTTTGGTCAGCAGAGGCCCAATGGCAAGATACCACCTGACCATGTGGTCCACGTCTTTGGCCCTTTCTCGCTCAATGTGCTCAAAGAATTCCTTCACGCCTGAAGAGGAAGACACCGGTTACAGTCCTTCGTGAACACGGGGAGGGATGTTACTCGCAGAGCCATCCAAACGCTAACTGCAGATCTTAAAAATACAAAAGCAGCCGCCAATCTAGACCGCAAGCAGAAAATACGTCAACACCAAAAGTTCATGACACGCCCTAAGTAAAAGAATAAATGACAACACAGGGATGTGCATTGCGTGTGCCAAAGCACACCACGTGCAAAAGGCGGCTTTTATTTTCTCTGGGCGATTTTGCTTTTCTTGAATTGCTTTTAGACTCATCTAAGACCGCTTAAAAGATGTTGCTTGAACAAGTAAACGTGAGCCCATAAAAACACAATCTGTGTTACTGTTATAAAGTTATTGACAAAAGTACTACTGGTCCGCACAGAGTCAGGGATCCGTGAAACTAAGCAAGACATAAAACAGGGCAAAAAGCAAGAATTACCCATGATCCTTTCCAGTAAATGACTAAGACCTTTAGGAATGGTTTTATTCCTAAACAAACGTGGGGGAGGGGTGGGGGGTGCACGCCTGTGCACACGCAGCCATGACCAATGGGTTCTTTCATTTAATTTCTTCTGTCATCAGAGAAATAAGAAATCATATCTACCTGGGAGTTCTTCCTCACTTTTAGCTGCTGGATATTTAAAGAGATTTACAGACTCTATTAACGTCAGCCTGGAAGAAATGTCGTCTGAATTCTTATGAATCTGGTGGACAAGGGACTCGAATTTCCCAATGGCCTGTTTGCACCGAGTTATGTAGTCAGCAATACCTTCGGAAGGAGAAAAGAGAGAGAGAGAGAGAGAAAAAAAAAAAAAGATACTTGGCTTTCAGCTCTTTCTGTCCATACCCTGCCGACCGACATCCAGAATGTTAATATTGGCATCCCTTCCCAAGAGAGACCATGTCCATTCCATCCCCTTGGGTATTCGTGGTAGCAAACATCCACGTAGCACCCTTGGGGACTAGGACAAGGAGCCCTGTTCTCAGAGTCAACTGAACGATACATTTCTCCTGCTCAGATTTTAGCAAATCATCATCTAAAGCACTGTGAGGAGAAACAGAAGGTCCAGCTCTGTTGTCTTCTCACTGGCATGGCAACCTGAACCTACACTCTACCCTGACCCGCGTACATTGCCTTTGGTCTGCTGCTTAGACAAGTAACCAGCAGGGGCGCATGGGGGGCTCGGTCGGCTAAGCTTCCGACTTCGGCTCAGGTCATGATCTCACGGCTTGTGAGTTCGAGTCCTGCGTCAGGCTCTGTGCTGACAGCTCAGAGCCTAGAGCCCGGAACCTGCTTCGGATTCTGTGTCTCCCTCTCTCTCTGCCCCTCCCCTGCTTGTGCTCGTGCTCTCTCTCAAAAAATCAATAAACGTTAAAAAAAAATTTTTAAAGAAAGAAAAATAACCAGCAATAATATGAATAGTATACCTGGATTAAGCACATGTGATCGGTCACATAGCAGTCTAGGCATATTATTCTGTCATCAATTTTTTACAACAGTCCTGTGAATTGGGTACTAATATTATGCTGAATTTACAGATGAGGATATTGAGCCTCCACAAGGTTGAGTCACGTGGGCGGAGCTGGACTTTTAACCCAGGGGTTTAGCTCCGGAGCCCAAGTCCAAACATACATGTTTTCCACCCAAAGGAGATAGGAAGAAGAGAAGGAAATGACAAAGAAAAGAAGGGAGAAGATTTGAAAATAAGGGAAAGAGGAAGCAGGGGGAAAAAGAAGAGCAAAAATGCCTTTTTAAAAAAGTAAAGGGAACTTCTACTTCCAGGAAGAGGGAGGAGATGTGCTTTTCTTTATTCCTCCTGCGAATCACAGTTAAGAACCCTGCACATTATCTATCAAACAAACATAAGACTCTAAAAAGTGGAGAGAAGCCAACTGGCTAGGGGCCTTGGGTCCCCACTTGGGGAACCAAGGGTTCACAGTGATGAATTTCCTGGGTTCTTTTTCCTTCTATATCTCAGATGCGGAGCTGAAGAAGCTGGCAACCGTAAATGCCAAAGTCCAAAAAGAAGCCTGCTCTCTTTAGCCAAAGGACCAGGAAAGGGACATCCTGGCAAGACAGAAAATTTCACACAGTCACTGCTCTACTCCAAACTCCATAGACAAAACCATGACCTCACTCAAACTTATTCCGGTAAGAGCCAGCTGAAGAGCCTAGACTTCCACCTTCATAAAACTGTGATGAGGCACCCCAATGTCTCTGCCCCTCATGCCTGTCATGATAGCATCAGCGAAGGCCATGGAGGCAGACGGAATTACATTAAAAAATTAATTGTATTTCTATAGACTAGTGGCAAACATGTGGACACCAAAATTAAAAACACAGTATCATTTACAACCATTCAACAAAAAATTAAATACTTCAGCATAAATCTAACAAAACACGTACAAGACTTGTATGTTGAAAATGACACAGTGCTAATGAAAGAAATCAGGGGCATCTGGGTGGCTCAGTCAGCTGAGCGTCCAACCTCAGTTCAGGTCATGATCTCATGGTTCCTGGGTTCGAGCCCCACATTGGGCTCTGTGCTGACATCTTGGAGCCTGGAGCCTGCTTCAGATTCTGTGTCTCCTTTTCTCTCTGCCCCTCCCCCTGCCTGCATATTCTCTCTCTCTCTCTCTCTCTCTCAAAAGTAAATAAACATTAAAAACATGTTTTAAAATTAAAAAAAAGAAATCAAAGATCTAAATAAATGGAAAGATATACCATGTTCATGGATCACAAAGCTCAACCCAGTATAGATATCAATTTTCCCCAAACTGATATACCGAGTTAACACAATTCCCATCAAAATCCCAGCAAGCATTTTTTGGTAGATATAGACAAGATTATTCTAAAATTTATATGGAAAAACAAAGAAACTGGAACAGCCAAAACAATTTGCTTAAGAGAAAAAATGGGTAGAATCAGGCTACCTACCCAATTTCAAGACTTAGCATATAGCTACAGACACATAGATCAACAGAACACAAAACCCAGAAACAGACCCATACAAATATGGCCAACTGGTGTTTTACAAAGGTGCAAATGCAACTTAATGGGGAAAAAGTCACCCTTTTCAACAAATGATGCTGAAACAATTGGATAGCCATAGTCAAGGAGAAGGAGGAGAAATTAGCCTCACCTTAAGCCTCACACTTTGTACAGAAAAAAAAAAAATCAAGATTGATCACAGACTTACCTAGAAAATATAAAATTATAACATACTTGGGGAAAAAAAGGAGAAAATCTTTGGGATGTCAGTCTAGGCAAAAAGAGTCCTTAGACTTGACACCAAAAGCATGATCCATAAAAGGAAAACTTGATAAATTGGGGTTCTCAAAATTTTAAACTTTTGCTCTGCAAAAGATGCTGTTAGGAGAATGAAAACACAAGCTACAGACTGGGAGAAAATATCTGCAAACCACGTATCCCACAAAAGGCTAGTATCTAAACCATATAAAGAACTCTCAAAGTAAAAAAGCAAACAATATGAGTAGAAGATGGGCAAAAACACAGACATCTCACCAAAAAAGACATACAGATGGCAAAGAAGCACACGAAACGATTCTCAGCATCATCCCCCAATACAGAAATGCAAAGCAAAGCCACGAGATCATCACAGAGCTACATGATGGCTACAATTTTTTAAAAATAGTGATAATACCAAAATACTGGCCAACATCCAGAAAAAGTGGAACATACATTGCAGGTGGAAATATACGATGGCACAGCCAGCTCCACGGCAATTAATTTAAAAAAAAAAAAAAAAGACTAAATATGCGAGTAGTAGGGGACCCAGAAACCGCACTCCTGAGCACTTATCCCAGTGAAATGAAACTCACGTTCACATAAAACCCCACACACAAATGGCTTTATGGCACAAACGTCTACTCATCACAGCCAAACCTGGAAGCAACCCAGATATCCTTCAACAGGTGAATGGCTAACCTAACTGTGGCACATTGAAAGCGTGAGATTTCAGTCACCAGAGGAACACACTACCGATATGTGCAACGTCTTGGACGACCCTCCAGAGAATCAGGCTAAGGTGGAAAAGTCAACCCAAAAGGGCATATATGATTTCCTTTATAGAGCACTCTAGAGATGACGAAATTATAGAAATGGAGAATGGATTCGCGATTGCACGGGTTGAGGCTAGGAATGGGAGTGAGGTGGGTAGGACTTTAAAAGGGCAACATGTGGGGTCCCTGGGTGGCTCAGTCAGTTGAGCGTCCGACTTCAGCTTGGGTCATGATCTCGTGCTCCGTGAGTTCGAGCCCCACGTCGGGCTCTGTGCTGACAGCTTGGTGCCTGGAGCCTGCTTCCGATTCTGTGTCTCCCTCTCTCTCTGCCCCTCCCCCACTTATGCTCTGTCTCTCTCTCTCTCTCTCTGTCAAAATAAATAAACATTAAAAAAAATTTTTTTTTAAAGGGCAACACGTGGAGCACCCGACTTTGGCTCAGGTCATGATCTCACAGTTTGTGAATTCCAGCCCCACATCGGCCTCTGTGCCGACAGCTCAGAGCCCGGAACCTGCTTCAGATTCTGTGTCTCCCTCCCTCTCTGCCTGCCTCCTTCTCTCTCTCAAAAATAAACATTAAAAATTTTTTTAAAATAGGGGCGCCTGGGTGGCTCAGTCGGTTAAGCGGCTGACTTCGGCTCAGGTCATGATCTCACAGCTCACGGGTTCGAGCCCCGTGTCGGGCTCTGTGCTGACAGCTCGGAGCCCGGAGTCTGCTTCGGATTCTGTGTCTCCCTCTCTCTCTGCACCCCCGCCCCCTGCTCACACTCTGTCTCTCTCCCTCTCTCAACAATAAATAAACATTAAAAATTTTTTTCTTAATTTTTAAAAAATAAATATAAATAAATAAAAGGGCAACATGAGTTATCCCTGTGGCATGGAAATGCTCTGTGCCTCAACTGTCCATGCATCTGAGTTGTGCGTTGTACTACAGTTTTGCAAGAAGTTACTGACAGGGCACTGGGTAAAGGGTAAACAGGACCTCTCTGTATTAATTCTTACAACTGGGTGTGAATCTATAAATTATCTCAAAATTAAAATTGTTAATATTAGAAAACAATAGAAAAATATTAGGAAAAACAGTAAAGGCTGCTTTATTTTTGGAGGAGAAAGCACTGGGTCAGCAGAGTGTCCAAATCTTGTCTTCAGTCCCAACAAAAGCCTTGAGATGAATTCAAAGTTCCACCAAATATAAATGATTAATATTCAAAACCTGGGTGTTGACCGTATCTATAGACACGCAAAGATTATAATTCAACTAAAATCATCTACAAGCATATATCTTTTGCATTCCAAAGTCTACAAGGCAATGAATAGGAGGATGAATTATGTTACCTAGTGAGTTCCAGTTTAACCTCTTATATCCAGACCTAAAGACTCTTATCAATTCCTGGGAATGATCGTCGAGAAGCAGAGCCTCTGCCTCATTTAACTTTGCTACGAGCATGTGATAATGATCCAGCATACGCTGTATTCCGTCTGTGTACCTGTGCGTTACAGGAAAGTCATTGACATGAGGACGCACAACAGAGCTCGTAAACAGCTTACCCTTTATCTACGTTACAAAAGACCTTTAACCGGCCTAAAACTTTGATCGAAAGATTTGCAGAAATTTAAAACAATGCCAACCTTCCCACTAACTTCCTTTTCTGGAAAATATCGGTATACTTCTCATTAGGAAGTGTTTGTTTTAACACATAACAGGTTTGTTATTGTTACTTTCAGGTGAATGGAGAGATACACAGTTCGCACATTGCTTCGTTTTAATTTCCAGCATGGTAAATACCGGTAGCTATAAAATGCAGACAAATGAAAGCAGGAGGGGGTGGGGTTGTCAATAATTTTTAACGGAATGGAATAGGAAGGGGTCCTGAGATCAAAAAGTTCCCTGTTGATTTAAGAGACAAATGTTTTTACCTAAGAAATTTGTCCTCCTGGAGAGCAACATTTCTTGCTAACTCGGGGACGGGGAATCCTAACTGTTCCAAGTACTTTGTTTCGTTAATAATCTCCCTGAGAGCAGGTGAAAAATTTATTACAAACACGGCCCCCTTCTCGGAGTTCGCAGCCTCATCAGCAGTGGCAGAAGTCTGTGGAAGAGACATTTCACAAGCATGGCAAGGGCGGTCCAAGAAGCGGTCCAGACGACCCAAGTTCAACATAAATTTGCAGACGATCAGCGTAGGGCCCTTGATGCCCTGATAGACCGGGAGGCTGCCTGGAGCTAGCTAGAACACGTATTTTGTTCAGTGAACAGGGTTTAAAGAATTCGACTTAGCCACCCACGTCCAAAAAGTGCTCAATCGCACGCAAATCCGGAATTCTGGCTTCCCTGGAAAAACCAGGAACGCTGACAAGCAGAGACCGGGATTGAGCAGGAGCTGCCCCTTTTGATGGGACCCAAGCCGTCTCCAGTCTGGCCCTCTGCACTCATTTCGGAACCTACTTCAGGGTTTCAGAGGCCACACACCTAGAGATGCTGTGCGCGGGTGTCTCCTCCCTCACGGCTAGTATTTCTTTACGGAGCATCTGCTGGGCAGCAGGCTCCGGCTAAAGCACTGTACATAAGGGTGAATCGTGCAAAATGGTGTTTTTTCCATAGCTCAACTGTCAGCCATTTCACACCCGATTCAGCTAATACTTTGCGTGTTGATATCATCTGATCCAACTCGTTTTACAAATGGGGAAACTGAGGCTCGGTGTGAAGCCACTCGCCCACAGAGTCAGCAGGGCTGCCGGATTCGGGCGCATTTCCTAACCCTGACCTTATGCTGCCTCCGCCTCCTCCCTCTCTGCCCCTGTCCTCTCCTCCCCGGACAACCTTGGCCCTTCTCTGTCTTCCACTTGGAAATACCTATCAACGGCAAACCGTGCCGACAAACCAGACCTCCAGAAAATCGCACACGCCATCACCTAACCTGACCGCCACGATCTGGACAAGGGTCTGGAAGTACGCACCTTAGTAAGCAGACTCTTCTTCATAAGATTCGGCAGGGCCTGTTCCGTTACCTCTTTCCACAGCTCATACTTTCTGTCTTCGTAGTCTTTCATTGTCCAGCCCACCTCCAAGTACTTCTGTCTCACCTGTCAAAGAACTCAGCAATCGTCAGTTTGTCCTCAGAAATCTAACACCTTTTCCTCTCTTTCTCTCACTCTATTAAAAAAAAAATGTTAGTGCATTTTGCAAAAATAGGTATACAGATTTCCAAGCATTTTGCAGGGTATGTATGAGAAGGTACGGCTTGAAATCCAGGCCGACGAGCAGAGATCAGCAGACCTCAGCCCAAGAGCTAAGAACGGCTTTTACCTTTTGAAATTTATTTTTAACGTTTATTTATTTTTGAGAGAGAGAGCGTGCGCAAGAAAGGGAGGGGGAGAGAGAGAGAGGGAGACACAGAATCCGAAGCAGGCTCCAGGCTCTGAGTTGTCAGCGCAGAGCCCGATGTGGGACTCGAACTCACGAACCGCGAAATCGTGACCTGAGCCGTAGGACGCTTAACCGACTAGAGCCACCCAGGCACCCCTA
Source organism: Panthera uncia (assembly GCF_023721935.1). Lineage (NCBI taxonomy): Eukaryota > Metazoa > Chordata > Mammalia > Carnivora > Felidae > Panthera > Panthera uncia. Next base: position 85,357,562 of record NW_026057586.1, on the reverse strand, counting down.
CTCTCTGGACCTTTCAAGAAAAGATTTGTCAACCCCTTCTATATAACATTCAAAACCCCATGGGTGGGGGAGGAACAGTATTATCAGAAAGATGGTCACCCTCCAGAGAAGCTGAAAATCAAGTTCAGGGAGAAGCCCGATCATATGTATGAGCCCGAAATCAGGGACCACAGGAAAGGCCTTCGAAGTCGCAGGCCAGGATTTGCTCCTCACACCGGCGGCTCTAGGTCGCCCGTGAGATACGCCCGGCGACAGCTCCAGGGAAGCAACATACCTCTCTTCCTCGGTCACTCTCCAATATCTCCTCCACTTCCTGAAATCGGAGGATGGTGTGCTTGATCCGAAAGAACAGGGACCGTTCCCAGTAGATGGCACCTGCTACCGGAGGGTGGTTCTTACACAGTGGCGGGTTGTCCAGGTTCTGAACAAAGAGTTTATTAACTATGTCGATCTGAAAAGCAATCAAAAGTGGTCTGTGATATGCATCAGCATGTTCGCCAAGAAAGATTTAACTTGAGATGTAGGTCTTTACATTTTTAATGGTTATGTATTGGGGGGGGGGGCGGGTTGCAGGGCAGAGAGAGAGAGGGGAGAGAGAATCCCAAGCAGCTGTCAGCACAGAGCCCGATGCGGGGCTCGAACTCACCAACCGTGCGATCATGACCTGAGCCGAAACCGAGAGTCGGATGCCCAACTGACTGAGCCACCCAGGCGCCTCAAAGCTTACCATGTTTAAGTGCATTTCAGTGGCATTAAGCACATTCACACCGTCACACAACCACCACCTGCATCCACCTCCCACACTTTCATGGTCTCAAACTGACACACTGACCCGTGAAACACTAACTCCCCCTCCTCCTCCCCTGGCCGCTGGTGCTCTCCACTCTACTACCTGCCTCCGGGAATCTGACTCCTCTAAACACCTCATGTAAGTGGAATCATACAGTAATTGGGGTTTTTTTGACTGGCTTCTCTCACTTAACATAATGTCTTCAGATTCACCCATGTTGGAGCATGTGTCACAATGTCCTTTCTTGGGGCGCCCGGGGGGCTCTGTCGGTTGGGCGTCGGACTTCGGCTCAGGTCATGATCTCACGGTTCGTGGGTTCGGGCCCCACATCGGGCTCTGTGCTGACAGCTCGGAGCCTGGAACCTGCTTCGGATTCTGCGTCTCCGTCTCTTTCTGCCCCTCCCCTGCTCATGCTCATGCTCTGTCTCTCTCAAAAATAAACATTAAGGGGCGCCTGGGTGGCTCAGTCGGTTAAGCGTCCGACTTCAGCTCAGGTCATGATTTCACAGTTAGTGGGTTCGAGCCCCGCGTCGGCCTCTGTGCTGACAGCTCGGAGCCTGGAGCCTGCTTCGGATTCTGTGTCTCCCTGTCTCTCTGCCCCTCCCATGCTCATGCTCTGTCTCTCGATAATAAGTAAACATTAAAAAAAATAACAAAAAATAAACATTAAAAAAAATTTTAATACATAAATAAAAATTTAAAAGAGAAAAAGAATATCCTTCCTTTCTAAGGCTGGGAATATTCCATTGTATGGACAGACCACATTTTATGTATCCATTCATCTATCACAGTTCATGAGTTCAGGCCCCGCGTCGGGGTGTGCCCTGACAACATGGGGCCTGGTTGGATTCTCTCTCTCCCTCTCCCTCTTCCCTCCACCGCTTGCTCTCTCTCTCTCTCCCTCAAAATAAATAAACATTTTAAAAAAGCCTTCTTTTCAATTTTTTAGGGTATACACCCAGAAGTGGACTTGGTGGACCACATGGTCTGGACCTGTATTTTATTATTTTATTTTTTAAGTTAATTTTTGAGAGAAAGAGAGAGAGAGGAGAGAAACAGGGCACGAACCAGGGAGGGGCAGAGAGAGAGAAGGAGAGAGAGACACACACACAGAATCCGAAGGAGGCTCCTGGCTCTGAGCTGTCAGCACAGAGCCTGATGCTGGGCTTGAACTCACGACCTTCGAGATCATGAGCTGAGCCGAAGTCAGACACTTAAACGACTGAGCCCCCCAGGCGCCCCTGGACCTGCATTTTAAAAGAAGCATCTCCACACTCTCACGTGGGTAATTAGATGTGGGAGACAGAATAACATCCCCCCCACCCCCCAGGCATCCCCTGGTCCCGATGCCCAGAATCTGTAAATTTACTACATTACATGACAAAGGGGAATTGAGGTTGACAATCAGCTGACCTCATAATAGGACGATGACCCCGGATTATCTGAGTGGGCCCAAGGTAATCACAAGGGCCCTTACAAAAGGAAGGAGGAGGCAGAAGAGAGGGTCAGAGTCTTTCCCCAGACGGAAGTGGGACTAGCCATCGCTGGCTTTGGAGATGGAAGGGGGCCACGAATCTCTAAAAGCTGGGGGGAAAAAAAACAAGGAGATCCAATCTCCCTAGAGACTCCAGAAAGGCTACGGCCCTGTTGACTCCTTGTTTTCAACCCAATGCAACCACTGTAGACTTCTGACCTTCAAAGCTTCACGTAAAATAACAAACCTTTACTACAAAGTAAAGGTTTTTACTACAAAGTTCGTAGCCTCTTGGTACCGCATCAAGAGGAAACCACATATTTGGAGACCAGCTTGTCCCTTTGTATTTTGCTAACTGACGTTGACCAAATTATTTCACATATTCTCATTTCATCCTCTGAATAAGATGATAAGTTGGGTTTTTTTGTTTTTGTTTTTTTGTCTGTTTCTCCCACTGGGTACTTGAAGGAAAAATCTGCGTTTCATTTACCTACCTCTGTGCCTAACACCATACCTGGAAATATGTGAGCACCGGATACATGGTTCTGAATTAATATGCAAATACATACATGATCTCGGCACACGGTTAGCTAGGACTTCTGCTGTTACTAATGTGATTGTTACAACTACAAACTCGTACAGAGCCCATCACAATGTAAGGTGTATGATATTGTACTTGATAAATCCTTACTGAATTTCCTCACTAAACAAACAAACCCACTTTGTTTTGGTTATCTGTGGCATGTGACATGCTCACTGGGGAAAATTCCACAGCCTCTCTGAATTTGAATAGGAGAGACAGATAATGGCCCCATTCAGTTCTCCACATTTTGCCCAGTGTCCTTCCACTGCTCTGGCACCTGTCGATCTTTCAATTACCTCTTTACAATACTGTGCCAGGATATCATTAAATTTCATCATCATTTGCCGATTAATAGCGTCCCGTGAACGAATATGCTTAAATTTTAGAAGCATGTCAAACGCTGCTTCAGCTGATCGAAGTGTCTTAAAAGATTCATCAATAAAATTTTTTGCTTCTTTTTCAATAACCTGCCAAAAAAAAAAAAAAAAAGCACAAGTCAGAAACACAGCCCTCACATCCCCGTAATTATCCTGCAAAAACAAAGCGGCAAGAAATAAGCAAAAAACAAATTTGTGACTTGCGATAGATTTCCCTTGTGCTTTAGTGGAAGCTGGTGCCCAGTTAAAAACAGCAGATTGGCTACATTGGTTTTCTGTTCCCCTCCCCTTGTTCCACTCAGAATGGTAGGAAGGAAATTTTTTTTTAAGTGTTAACTCCTACAAACAAAGAAAGCAGGAGAGGACACAACAGGAGAGAAGATAGTTCAGGAGTCTTAGGCAGATGGAAAGTAACTCTACAGAAGGCAGAGGATTACAACGAAATGCTGGCAATAGGGGAACAGGCAGGTACCTGTTTACTCCCCACGAAACCTCCATGAACATTTGGAGACACGAGGCACCAGGAAGGCGAGGGGCAAACACAGGATCCCTCCTCCGCCCTGCACAGCCAGGCCACCATGTACCCTCTATACCCTCATGCCGCCCCAGTCCATGAAGAGTGGAAGGTTAGTTCTAGAAAAATTGAATCAGAAGGACAGCAGAGTTGTGATAATGCTAGAAGCTAGAAATCAATGAACAATACCCTCAATATCCGAAGAAAAGTTATTTCTTTTTTGTTTGCTTAAGTCTTAATTTGAAAGACTGAGAGAGCACAAGCAGGGGAGGGGCAGAGAGACAGGAAGAATCCCAAGCAGGATCCATGCTATCAGCACAGAGCCCAATGCAGGGCTTGAACTCTGGTCATGTGAGATCACGACCAGAGCCGAAATCAAGGGTCAGGCACCCAACCGACTTAGCCATCCAGACGCCCCCCCCGCCCAAAGAAAAGTTACTTCAATCTTAAATTCTGTACCTAACTTTATTCCAGAATTCACACAAGACATAAAAGAGAGATGTCCCATGAAACCTTTCTTAGGAAGATACTAAAAAATGTGCTTCAGCAAAACAAAGGCCTAAACAAGAAAAGAGGAAGATGTGAAATCTAGAAAACAGGATCCAATACAGAGGAGAAAAGATGAGAAGTCCTAGGGTGACTACTTTGCAATAAAGCTAAAGAGCAAACAATATAGACTGGGACAGAAGGACAGAGAGCTCTGGGACAAAGGCCTCCAGGAAACTAATAGCACTCATATTTTTAAGCAGACAGAACCCATTATTGATAAATATGTGGCAGAGATGTTAGAGCAGTTGGGGAAAAAAATAACAGGTATGTAAATAACCAGGCAAATAAAAATAAAAGCTATGATTAACTTCAGGAAAAATGAAGGGTTGAACAAGAAAGGCAGTGTGCTTATGATGTGCTTCTTGGCTCAGCAGTGAACACTGTTTACACAGACATAAGGAGTAAACACTAATCATTAATTTAGCCAAAAGTTATGATAAATCTATGTTAGATGACAGGGGGACAAGTGGGTATGGGGAAGGAGTAGGACAGTAAAGTCCACATCTACTCTGAAAAGTTAACAGTTGTCTGAAACTGATTATATTAGATACATCAGGAGATAACCACATTGGCAAGTTCTTTAGAAAATATGAAGGTGAACAACAAAAGAAACATCTAGAATTGTGAAAAATGACATCAAGAATGGGAACGGAGAAGGTTAAGCATGGGGCTGTTTTTTCTTATTATTTGCCTTTTAGTATTACTTGACAAAGTGACTTCAATGAAAAATTCAATTTAAAAATTAGTAACACTTAGGGGCGCGTGGGTGGCTCAGTCGGTTACCCTCTGACTTCAGCTCAGGTCACGATCTCACAGTTTGTGGGTTTGAGCCCCACGTCAGACTCTGAGCTGACAGCTTCAGATTCTGTGTCTCCCTCTCTCTGTCTGCCCCTCCCACACTTGTGCACTCTGTCCCTCCCTCTAACTAAACATTTTTAAAAATAAAAATTAATAGGGGCGTCTGGGTGGCTCAGTCAGTTGAGTGACTGACTTCAGCTCAGGTCATGATCTCATGGTCCATGACTTCAAGCCTTGCATCGGGCCCTGTGCTGACAGCTCAGAGCCTGGAGCCTGCTTGGGATTCTGTGTCTCCCTCTCTCTCTGTTCCTCCCCCATTCATGCTCTGTTTCTCTCTCTCTCTCTCTCTCTCTCTCTCTAAAAATAAGTAAATATTAAATTAAAAAATAAATGAAAATAACACTTAAAACAAAACAGAAGCTGAGAATACACCGGATGTAATTAAAATGGAAATGTTTAGATAACCCAAGAACAGTCTGGGGTTGCCCATAGAAAAAGATGCTCTGGTTATAAAAACAATTACTCAAGACCTAAAGTGGGGACGCTGCTGATGTGCCTCCCACATGAAGCTGAAAGAGTAACCACGATGGACCATCCCCCATCGTATCACGCTGTGTGGCGTGAAACCATATTCTCAGCTACAGCCTCTCTTTGACAGGTTCTGCCTCCCCCGTACCCCAGGCCACAACCTCCTAATATCATCTCCCCACCTCCTCTCATTCCCCGGCCTAAATCAGCCTATGCTGTGACCAGAAGAACCTTCGTCAACCATAATTCTGATTACCTCACTCTGTAACCTCAGTGGCTCCCTACTGCCTACTAAACCAAGTCCCATTCTTCAGCCTCCTATGTCCTCCCCAATTATACAGCAAACCCACCTTTGTGGAGATGCTACTGTGTCTAGCTTGACTTAACCTTATTCTGCCTAGAGATAGGAATGGGGACAAAAAAGATTAAGGAATGTTCATTTTTATCTTACATTCCTCAGTATCATTTGTTTTTATTTATTTATTTAAATTCAAGTTAGTTGACATATACGTGTAGCATTGGTTTCAGAAGTAGAACCCAGTGATTCATCCCTCATATATGACGCCCCGTGCTCATCCCAACAAGTGCCCTCCTTAATGCCCACCATCCATTTAGCCCATCCCCCCACCTTCCTCCCCTGCAGCAATCCTCGGTCCGGTCTGTATTTAAGACTCTCTTATGGTATTGCTTCTGTTTTTTACAAGTAAGCAGGTATTACTTTTTGTGATAAAAAAAAAAAAAAATCCTAAGCATAACGAAACAAATTTAACATGGGGGAACCATGGTACCCACTCCCAAGATCAAATCTATAGATGAGTTACTTGCCAGAACTTCAATCTTGAATTCATCCATCACATACTTCCAGTACTGGGAAGACTTGATGCTGAAGGGGTCAAAGGTCAGGTTTTCCATGGGGGTGACCAGGCTGTCCACCCTGCACAGGACATCGTCAATGCGCTTGGGATCCCCCGTCACTGCCTTTAGTTCTGGACCAAATATATTGTAAAATTCCTCCATAACCTGTCCAAACAAACAAAACACAGGGAGGCTGCCTTTCGGTTTTCCATGAGTGTGTGTAACGTTTATTTACTCTTGAGCGAGAGACAGGGTCGAGCAGGGGAGGGGCAGAGAGGGAGGGAGACACAGAATCCGAAGCAGGCTCCAGGCTCTGAGCTGTCGGCACAGAGCCCGATGCGGGGCTCGAACCCACAAACCATAAGATCGTGACCTGAGTCAAAGTCGGATGCTTAACTGACTGAGCCACCGAGGCGCCCCTCTCATGAACGTTTTAACTGCAAATAGATTGCATATCTAGATTTGTCTGAGGGCAAGAATCATGTCACATAGGCAACTTCCTCCCAGTCTAAGACCTCTGGTACTATGCCCACTGCACATGGGACAAGATCCACACATCCTGACACAGTTTGCAAAGTCTGCATGTTCAGGCCCCCACCTACCCAACCCCTTCCCCCACCGCTCCCCACACCCCACCTCCTTGCAGCCTCGCTGGCCTGCTTTTACTTCCACATTCCTTTCTGTCACAGGGCCTTTGTACGTGCAGTTCAAACTGCCTAGCTAGCTACTTCTCATCACTGAATACCACTTGGTCACGTCCAAGCCCTCAGAACAGATCAGGCTTCAAGTACACACCCCAAAAGCCCCAACAGCAGAGCACTCACTTCAGCCACACCTATGCATTTATATGATTATTACGTCTGCCACCTTTCCTCTCCCAGACTGGAAACTCCATAAAGCCACGGACTATGTAGGTATTTGCCAGGGCCAGCTTCATAGGTGAGTGACCCAGGCAGGTGCACAGGGGCTCAGGCTTAGTAGGACCCCGTGCTGGGTAGAAGGATCTGCTACAAACGTCTTGAAATTATTTTTTTTTTAACATTTATTTATTGTGGAGAGACAGAGAGAGAGAGCGTGAGCAGAGGAGGGGCAGAGAGAGAGGGAGACCCAGAATCTGAAGCAGGCTCCGGGCTCCGAGCTGTCGGCACAGAGCCCGCCACGGGGCTGGAACTCCCAAACTGTGAGATCATGGCCTGAGCGGAAGTCGGATGTTCAACCAACTGAGCCACCCAGGCGCCCCAGTAATTTTATCTTTGAGCGTGTGTTTTGTAAATGAAATCTGATAGGGCGGCCGTGCACACATGTGAGCAAATACGTGGGATCTACTTGTCTGCTTCCACTTTGTCACATACAGCACGGGACGCCCCACGAGCACAGAATTCTAGTGGGCCCACGTACGGCAGTTCAGGGGGCTGGGGAGACATTCGCAGCCAGCACAGGGAAATGTGTCACATCAAAGGCAAGTACACGAGGACACAGGCTGCGATGAGAGACCACCTTCTCCCTTCAAGCCGGAGTTTGATTCCAGAACAGTGGGCTAGGAAACACACCTGATCAGGAAACCACCATATCAGTTCTGTAACTTCCTGTTATTTCCCTGTGTTGGCCAACTACTCCCCCTGAGCGATGACATAGGACAAAGAGCAGGCAACCCACCCAGCCCTTCCTTACCCGTTGGTAAGCTGGAGGCAGAGAATCCTGGCAGAATGTGCTCACACCAAGAAGTGAGAGAGAGAAGGAGTTACGATGGCAGAGGGGTAGGGGAACCCTGGACCTGCCTGGTCCCTGGAGCCCAGCTTGGTCAACATCATATCATTCTAAGCACCTAGGAAATCAGCCCGGGAATTAAGAGAACAATCTGCACAATTAGAGGGAGAGACCGTGGCAGGTACCAGGAGGCTCAGAGACGTGAACTGGGGGGGAAAAGAGCCGCGGTGCCTTGGAGGGGAGGGAGCCCTTTTTCCGGAGAGAAGACAGAGAGAGTGGGGGAGAGAGGGGGTTCGGGTCGTGCAAGAAAAACACCCCCCAAAACCACCGACCGGGGAATCGAGAGAAACGGACTATCACAAGTTTTTGCAAACAGAGGAGCTCACATTCTGAGGGTCTGGAAGTCTGTACCATTCCTGGAAGTCCAGCCGGGCAGATGGGGTGGGGGGGGGGGGGGGGGGGGGGAGAAGACCAGCAACAGCGTGTCAGGTGGGAGAGAACCTTCCCCTTCTCAGAGTACATCTGGAAGAGGGCAGATGGCCTCTCCCAGAACAAAAGACTTGGGGGCACACCTGAGCAGCCGATCCACAGCAGGGGACAGAGGCGCGCACTGAGGGCACACAACGTGGCCGCAGCTTGTCACTGTGCGTCACCATAAACTCCAGGCGCCTACGGGGCCACACAACTGCTTTTCTGGGACCGAACAGAGCCAGGCGCAGCACCGCAAGGGGCTCCTCCGGAGGGAGGAGCAGGTTCTTTAAGATTTGAAGTTTTTCTTTTTTATTTTAAACATTTATTTTGAAAGAGGGAGAGAGAGCGCGAGAGAGAGCGAATCCCAAGCAGGATCTATGCTGTCAGTGCAGAGCCTAATGTGAGGCTCAGTCGCACGAAGTGTGAGATCGTGTCCCAATCGGAAACCAAGAGTCAGACGCTCAACCCGCTGAGCCACCCAGGTGCCCCAAGATTGGGAGTTTCGAATCCCAGCCCCACCAGCCTGGGCACAGTCGGCCTGTTGGCAGGGATCTGTCGGAAGCCTGGGACACAGGAGGGGAGACCGTAGGCTCGCCTGGGAGGCCTGAGCTCCCCTCCCTGGGGACAGGAGAGCGGGGTGACGCCACCTTCCCCGACCACCAGCACCCGAGACTTCAGCAAGCAACACAGCGCCCCCAGTGGAGGCTCGAGCCGCTTACATCAGACCGCGCCCCCTGCGCCCTGCAGAGCCCTCTGACCGGGCGCCAGCCGGTGCAGGGGGCCTCTCCCCCAGAGGAGGAGCACAGGCCCCCCCACACGCACCCCACCCACTGATCATAGAGGGCTCCAAAGCGTCAGCTTCAGTTCTGAAGCTGGAAATAGGACCAGACTTTTTTTTTTTGTTTTCCTTTGGAATCAGACTTAGAGTTTTTTGTTCATTTGTTTGTATTTTCATTTCCTTCTCTCACTTTTTGTGGGGCTTTTTGGGGTTTTTTTTAATTTCTTTTTTGAAGTTTATTTATTATTTGAGAGAGAGAGTGCACATGTGAGTAGGGGAGAGGCAAAGAGAGAAGGAGAGAATCCCAAGCAGGCTCCACACTCACCACAGAGCCTGACGCAGGGCTCGATCCCACAACCCTGGGATCATGACCTGAGCCGACATCAAGAGTTGAACATTCAACCAACTGAGCCACCCAGGTGCCCCCCTTGTCTCATTTTTTGAATCAGTCTCGTTCCTTCTCTCTTTTTTTCTCTCGTGGAATCAGGCTTATAGTTGTTTGTCTGTTTGGGGCTTTGGTTCCTTTTCCTTTTCTCTTTTTTTGGATCGAGCTTCCTTTAACAAACAAATCAAAGCGCACGTAGTTAAAAGTCCAAACACTCCTCACTGCAAGCAAGGAGGAGCTCTGCAGAGGACTGACCTGGGGGAAAGAGCAACCAAAGCACAGCAGCACAGTGCCCCATCGCCAGAAACCCTTCCCGAAGCACCAGGCCTGGACCCCCTGGTCCAGGTACGACCCCCTCAATACAGCAGTATTCTCAAGAGCAAGAAACATAACAAGCTCTCACAACACGCAAAAGACAAAAACCTAGACAAGATGACAAGGCAGAGAATTCCCCCCCAAAGGAAGATCAAGAAGAAACCACAGCCAGGGATTTGCTCACCACAGATATAAGCAATATATCTGAACAAGAATTTAGAACACCAGTCAGAAGAATACTAGCTGGCCTTGAGAAAAAGCACAGAAGACTCCAGAGAAACCCTTGCTACAGAGATCAAAGACCTAAAAACTAGTCAGACTGGAAAAATAAAATGCTGTAACTGAGAAGCAAAACTGACTGGATAGAGTCACAACAGGATTGAAGAAGCAGAGGAGAGAATAAGTGACATAGAAGATCGAGGGTTTCAGAATGGGTTAAAAGACCCATCGATATGCCACTTATAAGAGACTCGTTTGAGACCCAAAGACACCCAGATTGAAAGTGAGGGGGGTGGAGAACCATCTGCGATCCTAATGACATCAAAAGAAAGTCAGAGTAGCCATACTTATATCAGACAAACTAGATTTTAAACCAAAGACTGTAACAAGAGGTGAAGAAGGGCACTATATCATAATAAAGAGGTCTATCTACCAAGAAGACCTAACAATTGTAAATGAAAACAATGGCCTTAAATGACACACTGGACCAGATGGACTGAATGGATATATTCGAAACATTTCATCCTAAAGCAGAATACACATTCTTTTCGAGTGCACGTGGAACATTCTCCAGAACAGATTACATACTGGGTCACAAATCAGCCCTCGACAAATACAAAAAGACTGAGATCACACTGTAAGGGTTAAATCGTAGTGTAAGGCTAACGTGTAGCTTGAAAAATAACAGCTTTGTTCTGACACTGAAGGTCAAGAGATGACAGCCTTGCTTTGCTCTTGTAAATTATGCTTCATACTCTTACAAATCAGGCTTCACCAATGAAGGAAACAAAAGCTCAAAGAGAAGAGCATCAGAGGCAAGGTCAAGGAGATCCACTGGTTGCAACTTAGCGGCAAAAAGTCTAAAATAATCACTTCATCCAGCAACTGTTTCTAACTCATCTGGGAACTGTTTCTCTGTTCTGTTCCCAGGTGATGATAAAACGATGTGGTCGGCCATAAACACTCTGTACCCCGGCTGTTCGGGGCCACACTCTTATCAAGAGTGTTGGTCCGGATCGGTCGGCCTTGCCTCTCATTGTAATAAACTTTGTTGTGACTGTCACTGGTGCCCATAGCATTCTGTTTCAGGAGTTGTGTGGATGCAACAATACCATGCATATTTTCAGACCACAACACTATGAAACTTGAAGTCAACCACAAGAAAAAAAATTGGGAAGACCACAAATACATGAAGGTTAAAGAAAATCCTACTAAAGAATGAATGTGTCAACCAGGAAATTAAAGAAGAAATTTAAAAATACATGTAAGCAAATGAAAAAATGAAAATGAAAATGAAAACATTACAGTCCAAAACCTTTGGGATGCAACAAAGACAGTCATAAGAGGGAAGTATATAGCAATACAGGCCTTACTCAAGAAGCAAGAAAAGTCTCAAGTACACAACCCAATACCTAAAGGAGCTGGAAAAAGAAGAGCAAATAAAGTCTAAAACCAGCAGAAGAAAGGAAATAAAGATTAGAGAAAAAAAACAAAACAAAACAAAAAAAAAACACATAAATTAAAAAAAAAAAAAAAGTAAAACAGACCAACAAAACTAGGAGCTGGTTCTTTGAAAGAATTAACAAAATTGATAAACTCCTAGCCAGACTTCTCAAAAAGAGAAAAGACCAAAAAATAAAATAAAATCGTAAATGAAAGAGGAGAGATCACAACTGACACCACAGAAATACAGACAATTATACGACAGATTATTATGAGTAATTACATGCCAACAAACTGGGAAATCTGGAAGAAAGGGATAAGTTCCTAAAAGCATACAAACTACCAAAATTGAAACAGGAAGAAATGGAAAATTTGAACAGACCCATAACCAGCAAAAAAATTGAATCAGGGGGCACCTGGGTGGCTCAGTAGTTAAGCATCTGACTTCGACTCAGGTCATGATCTCACAGTAGGTGAGTTCAAGCCCTATATCGGGTGAGCTCATGCCCCGTTTCAGGTGAGCTCGTGTCCTGCATCGGGTGAGCCCCAGCCCTGCTTTGGGTAAAAATCACAAGCCCCAGTTGAGCCCCACTTCTGTCTCTCCCTCCCTCCCTCTACCCCCCATGGGATCCTTCGTCTCTCAAAAGAAAAGAAAGAAAAAGAAATAGAGAAAGAAAGAGAAATTGAATCAGTAGTCAAAAATCTCCCAATAAACAAGAGTCCAGAGACAGATGGCTTCCAAGGGAAATTCTACCAAACATTTAAAGAAGAACTGGGTGGCTCAGTCAGTTAAGTGTCTGACTCTTGATTTCAGCTCAGGTCATGATCTCAAGGTTCATGAGTTCAAGCCCCACATGGGGCTCTGCATGCAGAACCTGCTTGGGATTGTTTCTCTCCTCTCTCTCCTCCTCCACCACTCACACTTGCACTCTCTCTCTCAAAATAAATAAATAAGCTTTAAAAAATAAAGAAAGAAGAATGACTACCTATTCTTCTGAAACTGTTCCAAAAAACAGAAATTGAAGGAAAACTTTCAAACTCATTCTATGAGGCCAGCATTACCTTGATTCCAAAACCAGACAAAGACTCCACTGAAAAAAAGAACCACAGGCCAATATGCTTGATGAACATGGATGCAAAAATTCTCAATAAGATACTAGAAAATTGAATCCAACAGTACATTAAAAGAATTATTTTCCATGATCAAGTGGGATTTATTCCTGGGCTACAGAGTTGATTCAATATCCACAAATCAAACAATGCGATACACCACGTTAATAGAAGAAAGGATACGAACCATATGAAATTCTCAATAGAGGCAGAGAAAGCATTTGACAAAATACAGCATCAATTCTTGATAAAAACCCTCTAAAAAGTAGGGATAGAGGGAACATACCTCAACATCAGAAAGACCCACAGCTAATATCATCCTCAATGGGGAAAAACGGAGAGCTTTCTCCCTAAAGTCGGGAACATGACAGAAATGACCGCTCGCACCACTGTTGTTCAACATAGCACTGGAAGTCCTAGCCTCAGCAATCAGACAACAAAAAGAAATCAAAGGCATCCAAATCAACAAGAAAAAAAGTCAAACTTTCACTCTTCACAGAGGACATGATACTCCACATAGAAAACCCAAAAGACTCCACCAGAGAATTTTCTAGATTCATTGATACGAGAATTTAGCAAAGTCACAGGATACAAAATCAACATACGGAAGTTCGTTGCAGTTCTTCTTTTTTTTAATATTTACTTATTTTGGGGAGAGCACAAGCAGGGAAGGGGCAGGGAGAGGGGGACAGAGGATCTGAAGTGGGCTTTGCACAGACAGGTTGATGACAGCAAGCCCAATGTGGGGCTTGAACTCACGAACCACGAGATCGTGACCTGAGCCGAAGTCGGATGTTCAACCAACTGACCGAGTCACCCAGGTGCTCCTGTTACGTTTCTATACACCAGTAATGAAATAGCAGAAAGAGAAATCAAAGAATCGGTCCCACTACCATCACACCAAAAACCATAACATACCTAGGGATAAACCTAACCAAAGAAGTAAAAGATCTGTACTCTGAAAACTATAGAATACTTATAAAAGAAACTGAAGACGCAAAGAAATGGAAAAACATTCCATGCTCGTGGATTGGAAGAACAATATTGTTAAAATGTCTATACTACCCAAAGCAATGTATACATTCAATGCCGTATAAATAACACCTGTCAAAATAACACCAGCATTTTTCACAGAACTGGAACTTGGAATTCTAAAATTTATATGAAACCAGAAAAGACCTCAAATAGCCAAAGTAACGTTGAAAAAGAGAAGCGGGGGCGCCTGGGTGGCGCAGTCGGTTAAGCGTCTGACTTCAGCCAGGTCACGATCTCGCGGTCCGTGAGTTCGAGCCCCGCGTCAGGCTCTGGGCTGATGGCTCGGAGCCTGGAGCCTGTTTCCGATTCTGTGTCTCCCTCTCTCTCTGCCCCTCCCCCGTTCATGCTCTGTCTCTCTCTGTCCCAAAAATAAATAAAAAACGTTGAAAAAAAAAATTTTTAAATAAAAAAAAAAAAAAAAAAGAAAAAGAAAAAGAGAAGCAAAGCTGGAGGCCTTACAATTCCGGACTTCTAGCTGTATCACAAAGCTGTAATCATCAGGACGGTATGGTACTGGCACAAAAACAGACACATAGATCAATGGAACAGAATAGAGAACCCAGAAATGGACCCACAACTATAGGGTGAACTAATTTTCAACAAAGCAGGAATGACTATCCAATGGAAAAAAGGCTCTTCAACAAATGGTGTTAGGAAAACTGGGCAGCAACAGACGGAAGAACTGGACCACTTTCTTACACCATCCACAAAAATAAATTCAAAATGGATGAAAGACCTCAGTGTGAGACAGGAAACCATCAAAATCCTAGAGGAGAACATCTCTTTGACCTTGGCCGTAGCAAGTTCTTACTAGACGCGTCTTCAGAGGCAAGGGAAACAAAAGCAAAAATGAACTATTGGGATCTCCTCAAGCTAAAAAGCTTCTGCACCATGAAGGAAACAATCGACAAAACTAAAAGGCAACCGACAGAATGGGAAAAGATATTTGCAAATGACGTCTCTGATAAAGAGTTACTATCCAAAATCTATGAAGAACTTCTCAAACTCAACACCCAAAAAAACAAATAATCCAGTGAAGAAATGGGCAGAAGACATGAACAGACACTTCTCCAAAGAAGACATCCAGATGACTGACAGACACGTGAAAAAATGCTCCACGTCACTCATCATCGGGAAAATACAAATCAAAACCAGAATGAGATACCACCTCACACCTGTCAGAGTGGCTAAAATTAGCAACACAAGAAACAACAGGTGTTGGCGAGGATGTAGAGAAAAGGGAACCCTCAGCACTTCTGCTGGGAGGGCAAACTGGTGCAGCCGCACTGGAAAACAGTATGGAGGTTCCTCCAAAAGTTAAAGTAGAACTATCCTACAACCCAGCAATTGTACTACTAGGTATTTATCCAAAGGAGAAGAAAAAAAAATACTGATTCAAAAGGGGACAATGTTTATGGCAGCGCTATCAACGGTAGCCCAATTATGCAAAGAGCCCAGGTGTCCTCGGACTGATGAATGGATAAAGAAGAGGTGATATTTTATATATGCAGTGGGATATCATCCAGCCATCAAAAGAACGAAATCTTGCCATTTGCGAGGATACGGGTGGAACTGGAGAGAATTCTACTTAGTGAAGTCAGTCGGAGAAAGACAAACACCATATGATTTCACACATACACAGAATTTAAGAAACAAAACAAAACAAAGGATCATGGGGGGAAAGAAAGAAAGGAAAAGCAAGAAACAGACTCTTAGCTCCAGAGAACACGCCAATGGCTACCAGAGGGGAGGGCGTGGGGAGGTGAGTGAACCAGGTGCCGGGGACGAAGGAGGGCGTTTGTTGCGATGAGCGCAGGGTGTGGTATGGAAATATTGAGTCTCTATATCGTACGCCTGAAACGGACATCGCACTGTATGTTAAGTAACCGGGATTCAAATTTTAAAAACTTAAAACAATTTCTGAATTAAAAAAATTCAAAGAAGTGGGAGAAAACCAACCAAGTCAGCTGCGTGCCGCGCTGTCGCACCGTTCTGGCAACGACGTACATCTGCACATTCGAGTGACAAAGTACAAATCACGTCTTTTCAGCGATTCCACATGCGAGTCAAATGGCCTTGTATCTGCCCTTTAAGCGAACACTGCGCAATGTAAATATGAATGGTAAAACTCATGGAATAATTTAAATATTAATTTGAGAGAGAGAGAGAGAGAGAGAGAGAGAAAGTGCTAGCAGGGGAGGGGCAGAGAGAGGGAGAGGGAGAGGATCCCAAGCAGGCTCCACCCTGTCAGTGCAGGGCCCAGGCGCACAGGGGCTTGAACTCGCAAACGTGAGATCGGGACCTGAGCTGAAATTAAGAGTCAGATGCTCGGGGCGCCTGGGTGGCTCAGTCGGTTAAACGTCCAACTTCCGCTCAGGTCACGATCTCAGCTCATGGGTTCGAGCCCTACATAGGGCTCTCCGCTGTCAGTGTGGAGCCCACTTAGGATTCTCTGTCTCCCTCTCTCTCTCTGCCCCTCTCCTGCTTGCACTCTCTCTCTCTCTCTCTCAAAAATAAACAAACATTAAAAAAAAAAAAAAAAGAGCCACCCAGGTGCCCCAAATCATGGAATAATTTAAATGTTCAATTTCCCTTCACCTTCTTTACTTTGCCACAGTCGCGGGCAAACAAAAAATAAAGCCTGCCGAGGTAAGAGATGTCAGAAGAAAGGGAAAAGCTTTATATTTTGATGCTTTTAATAGCATTTTTTCCTACTTTTTGAACAAGGGGTCCCACATCTGTTGCACTGGGCACGGCAGGTGACGCAGCCGGCCCTGGTAGCAAGCACGGGTGCCTGGCACAAGTGAGCGCTCCGTAACTACTAAGAACGAACGGATGGATGGACCTTCGTGAGACAAAGAACAGTGGATAATTCATCCAACCGGCCACTGGACCCTTTGACCGTTTATTCAAAAGACAGAGGGACCAGATAAACAAGGAGTCCCTGAAGGATGGGTAGCAGCCGAAGCAACGGGCAGGATGATGTGGCGTCAGGAGAGAATAGGTCTTGGACCAGACTTTGAGGAATTCCGACATTTAACGGAAAGACAGGAGGGGGAGGATTCTGCAAAAGCTACGAGGCAGGCGTGGCCGGAGGTCAAAGGACAGCTGAGAGCGGGGTGAGGGAGGTGGGTCACAGGAGACGAGGAGAAGTGGCAGCGGTCTGGCCCGCTGTGGTACCTTCCGGTACATTCTGCGTGGTCTCTCGAGGGTTTCCCTCCCTCCCCCGCCAGCCCCTGTCCGTCTCCTGGTTTCCGCTGGACACGGACAGCGTGCCGTCAAAAAGCCAAACCGCTTTCCGCCCGGCCACGTCCGAACCCCAGCCACCTTTCCGGCCAGCCTCCCACCTGCAGGACGTCGCAGAGATCCTGGCAGATGGCAGCCATGTAATCCGTCCTCTCTAACAGCCGCTTTCGATCAAACTCCCACCGAGCTTCTCTCCCCGAAGCCTCGATCTCGGCCCTGGTGTCGAAATAGGCCTTTTTCCACGTGTGCAGGGCGTTCCTGGCCTCCGAGGTTTTGTGCCGGGCGCTGGCTCGATTTTCTCTGTGAAGCAAAGAGATGCAGCGAGGGGGAGGGAAGGCTGAGCCGTGGCGGCGGGTCGGAGCCGCACAGCCCAAGGGGAGCAGGTCTCCGAGGGGAGCGCCGGCCCCGAGGAGCAGGGCCTCCCCATCCCACAGCCCCCTGCACCGGCCTCCGAGGGTGCGACCCCCTTGCAGATCCATAGGCCACCCCCGGGGGCAACCGGCAGAGCTGCAGCTCCCCTGGGGAGCTCTCTGTTCCAGCCGGAAGGGGACCGGGAGCCTCGGGCCGGGCCACAAGTCAACAGTGAAGGCTGCAGCACCACAGGGAAATGACAAAGCCAAGATCGTTGTGCCTCTTTCACCTGCACAGTTGTTTTTTTGTTTTTTGTTTTATTTTGGTTTTTGTTTTTTGTTTTGTTTTGTTTTGTTTTAGGAAAGCGAACATCTGCACCTCCTTCTACATTGATCCCAGGGGCCCTCCGGCCTTAGGGGCCCTGGGACTTGGTGTCTCCCAGCATAACTAAGGAAGACAATCCTGATTAAAATAAAACAACCTACGTGTCCACACGACGGGCTGTTAGTTGGCCCTAAAGGGGAATGAGGCCCTGACACCGGCTCCCACACGGGTGAACCTTGAAACCACGGTGCTGATACCCAAGGGACACAGGAGCGCTGACGCAGACGGGCACTTGTACCCCAACGTTTATAGCAGCACTTTCAACAATGGCCAAATGATGGAAAGAGCCTAAATGTCCATCAACTGATGAATGGATAAAGAAATTGTGGTTTATATACACAATGGAATACTACGTGGCAATGAGAAAGAATGAAATATGGCCTTTTGTAGCAACGTGGATGGAACTGGAGAGTGTTCTGCTAAGTGAAATAAGCCATACAGAGAAAGACAGATACCATATGGTTTCACTCTTACGTGGATCCTGAGAAACTTAACAGAAGACCATGGGGGAGGGGAAGGGGAAAAAAAAGTTAGAGAAGGAGAGAGCCAAACCAGAAGAGACTCTTAAAAACGGAGAGTAAACTGAGGGTTGATGGGGGGTGGGAGGGAGGGGAAAGTGGGTGATGGGCATCGAGGAGGGCACCTGTTGGGATGAGCACTGGGTGTTGTATGGAAACCAATTTGACAATAAATTTCATATTTAAAAAAAGAAAAAGAAAAAAACCATGGTGCTGAGCAGAAGGAGTCTGTCGTAAAAGCCACCATGTGTAGGACTCCATTCGTACGAATGTTCAGAAAAGGCAAGTCAAGAGAGACAGAAAGTAGATCTGTGGTTGCCCAAGGCTAGGTGGGCTGGGGAGGCCGGAGGTGACAGCTAAAGGGTTTGGGGTCTCTTTCTGGATTAGAGAAAATATTCCACAATCGATTATGGCCACAGATACACAACTCCAAATACACGAAGAGCCGTTGGCTTGTACGTTCTGGTGAATCGTACGGCGTGTGCATCATGTTTCAATAAAGCTGTTTAAGGGGCGCCCGGGTGGCTCAGTAGGTTAAGCATCCGACTCTTGATTTCAGCTCAGGTCATGATCTCAAGGTTCGTGAGTTCAAGCCCCAAGTCGGGCTCTGTGCTTACGGCATAGAGCCTGTTTAGGATTCTCGTTCTCTCTCTCTCTCTCTCCTCCCTCCGCCTCCCCCCTCCCCCACTCACATTCTCTTTCTCTTTCAAAATAAATAAACAAAAAAAAAAAGCTGTTTAAGATCTTCGGAAAAACATAGCATTGCTACTTCTCACTTGAACAAAGTCCGCAGGTTGACCACTCTGCAGACTCTTTCGGCGATTTCCCAGGCGATCCGCTCCATGAGCGGGATCATCCTTTCATCCTTATTGTAGTGTCGGGAGATGATCCACACCATCCTCAGGGCACTCATCATGGAAGGGATGGTCTCCAGGACGACGTGAAAGCTAGATCCGTGCGTGATGTTCTAATCGGAGAGAGCAAGCAACCTTAGCCTTGGGGTCCGAGAAGTTTGATAAGGCAGCGCGTGCGCGGGAAGTTTCACTCTTCCTAATTCAAAAAGTGTACTTAGTGCGGGAGGAAGCGTTTCGCCACCGAAAGGAGTCTGAAATAGGTCTGTGCACACTGACGTGGAAAGACAGATAAGATTTACAATTAAAGTAAATAAAGCCATTTGAAGCAGTGTATAAAGGAGTGTGTATATACATAAATAGATATGTAGAGAGCAAGAAAAGTAAATATAGAGAAAGAGAATATATATATGTATAGCTATTGAGTACACACATACACACCCAGTACATATTCCGTGTGGCAGATTGTATTTTCCAAACGCAGCCACGACATCTTGACTGTGTCCCCCTCGCCATTAAGAGACCGAGTCATCTCCACCCCTCGAGTCTGCACAGGCTGTTACTTCTTTAGTCAGTAGAATATGGCAGCCGTAATGCTGCTTCTGGTCTCTTGGAAGCCAGCCACCATGTAAACAGTATGACCATCCTGGGGACCGGGTGGCTCAGTCATTTAAGCATCAGAACACTTACTTCAGTTCAAGTCACGATCTCGCAGTTGTGAGACTGAGCTCCGAGTCAGGCTCCACACCGAGCGTGGAGCCTGCTTGGGATTCTCTCTTTCCCTCCCTCCCTCCCTCCCTCTCGCAAAATAAAGAAGCATTAGGGGCGCCTGGGTGGCTCAGTCGGTTAAGCGTCTGACTTCGGCTCAGTTCATGATCTCACGGTTCCCGAGTTCGAGCCCTGCATCAGGCTCTCTGCTGCCAGCACGGAGCCTCTGTCCCCCCTCTCTCTGCCCCTCCCCTGCTGATTCTCTCCCTCTCCCTCTCTCCCTCGATCTCTCTCTCACTCTCTCAAAAATAAATAAACTCTTTAAAAAATTTTTTAAAAAGCAAGCGTGGCCACCCTATTACCCTGAAGCCACCAGGCTTTGAGACATCCAAACCACGTAGAGAAATACTAGGGACTGAGATACCACGTGGAGAAAACGAGGCCCAGGAGCACCCAGACGCCAGATGTGTGGGCAAAGAAGCCACGTGGAAGGGGTCCCGCAGCCCAGCCACCCCAGCTGTTGTACATGAGCCAAGAGGAACCGCCCAGCTAAGCTTTCCCCAAACTCCTGACCCACAAAATGGGAAGACAAAGAACACAAGTGTCATTAAGAAAGTGAAAACGCACACAGATTGGAATATTGCTAAGCATGTATCTGATAAGGAACTTGTATTCAAAAATGTTTAACTCATAAATCAATAATGAGGCAAATTAAAAATGGGGAAAAGATTGCAACAGATGTTTCACCAAAGATACGCGACCGGCCTAAGAAGCAGAGTGAAAGGTGTTCAACCTCATCAGTCGTCACTAGGGAATGTAAACCAAAGTCATGGTGAGACAGAACAAAAGATGTACGATGCCACGTGTATAAAATACCAAGAACGGGCAAATTCATAGACAGAAAGTGGGATAGAGGTTACCAGAGGGGCAGGGAGGAGGGAATCGGTGCTCCAGGGGTCCAAGTTTACGTCGGGGATGATGAAAATGGCTTGCTTATGGATAATGAGGATGGGCACCCAGCACCGTGTACGTTTTTTTTTTTTTAATGTTTATTTATTTTTGAGAGACAGAGCATGTGAGCAGGGAAGGGCAGAGACAGGGAGACACAGAATCTGAAGCAGGCTCTAGGCTCTGAGCTGTCAGCACAGAGCCCGACACGGAGCTCGAACTCACAAACCGTGAGATCATGATTTGAGCCGAAGTCGGACGCTTAACTGACTGAGCCACGCAGGCGCCCCTCGTGTATGTACTTAATGCCACTGAGCTATATACTTGCAAGTGCTTAAAATAATGAATGTTATAGGTTTGTGACCACAATTTTTTAAGTGCTGAATTAAACAAGGAAACCAGTGGTGCCTCAGTGGAAACCAGTGGTGGCTCAGTCGGTTGAGCGTCCAACTTCGGCCCAGGTCGTGATCTCACAGTTCGTGGGTTCGAGCCCCACGTCGGGCTCTGTGCTGACGCCTGCTCAGAGCCCGGAGCCTGCTTCAGACCCTGTGTCTCCTTCTCTCTCTGCCCCTCCCCCGCTCACGCTTTGTCTCACTCTATTTCTCAAAAATAAACGTAAATTTTAAAAAAAATTTTTAAATAAACAAACAAGGAAACTAAATCCGCGTGAGAGCTAACTCACAGACCCGACTTTCCAAAGCGCAGCACGCCCGGCCTACCTTGAAATGACGTTCCACAGTGGACAGAAACCGCACGTTGTCTGAGGCCTCCATGTGGAGCTTGAATAATTCAGTTAAGACTGGCTGCAGGTTGGCCACAAGCATAGAATCCGATTCCTTGATCACATCCAAGACCTTCCTGACTATTGGAAGCTTTGTTTGCTCATGGAGTGCACTTAGGGTTGCATTTCTTTCCCGCCAGAATTCAATCTCGGCCAGAGGACCGTTACCCTGCAAGGTGACACGAACACACAAACCGTCACCGCTCGTGCGGAAGGCACGCCTGTGGTGGTTTCTACAGAACCCCTCCCTCTCTTCCCAACTGCTCCAAATGGGAACCGAGCCCGGCACTTGACCTCAGACGGTCCAGTCAGAGTGAATGTCAGGACTCTGGCTAAGAAAGCCAAGCCGCTCTCTTTCTCTGGAGAACTGATGGGGCAATGTGCCACGCCACGAAGGAAACCAGCCGGAGGAGGAAGCCTCCAGAGAGAGGAGGATGGAACTGAGGTGAGAGGTTCACACAGAAACACAGCTGGAGTCCTGATCAAACCGTACCTGAAGCCTGCCCCTGCCTCAGGACTTTCTAGTTATGGGAGCCAACAAATTCTCTCCTGTCTAGGCCGGCTGAGTTAGGTGTCCTGTTTTGGGCAGGCCGAGCATCCTGACACACAGTATGACCTCTGTCAGCCCACGGGGTGATGTGGCTGCACACTAACAGCAGAAAGCCCAGGAACGAGGGTGTGGGGATGTTTGCTTTGAACTTTTTATTAAATTTTTTTTAATGTTTCTTTATTTCTGAGACAGAGACAGAGTATGAGTGAGGGAGGGGCAGAGAGAGAGGGAGACTCAGAATCCGAAGCGGGCTCCAGGCTCTGAGCTGTCAGCACAGAGTCCGACGCCGGCCTCGAACTCACAAACCGTGAGATCGTGACCTGAGCCGAAGTCGGACGCTCAACCGACTGAGCCACCCGGGTGCCCCTTTTTTTTGTTTGTTGTTTTAATTTATTTTTTTGCTCTGAACTTTCAAGGAGGCGACAAAAGAGTAAGAAAAGAGGCTGGGTCAGACAGATCCCCAGACTCCTGGCTCTTCCTCCGGTGGCCACGTGAACGGTCAGGGAGTCTTCAAAAGTGCGGCCTGAGTTACCTGAGGGGTCTTCTTCAGCTGGCCCTCCACAGCTGCGGATATCAGATTCAGCCAGTTTATCACACACTGCTCTAAGGTTTCAACGGCTTCCGGGTCAGCTGCCAGGTCAGACACCTCTCTGTCCACACTGATGCTTGGCATTTCCAACTTAATCTCCCCTGGTAGGATAACAACGGTCAGCCAGCCACCAGTTCGGGGGAAAGGATTACAGACAGAAACGTTCAAGTGAGTCAGATGGCTCTTCTCTCCAGACATCAGTACAGTGAGACCCGATTCGTCCCTCCACGCCCCCAACCCCATCCTAATCCGTCTAGACTTCCATTCTCTTCCATCAGAATGTAACTAAACATTATAGATAATTTTAACAGTGTTAAGCTTGGTCAGAATGATCTAGTGATTTAAGATGTTGCTGAATTTACAACCTAGTAACTTCAATTTAAAAATTAAACAAGGGGTGCCTGGCTGGCTCCGTTAGAAGAGCGTGTGACTCTTGATCTCGGGGTCGGGAGCTTGAGCCCTGCCTTGGGTGTAGAGATTACTTAAAAAAATAAAATCTTCAGGGGCGCCCGGATGGCATCTGACATCAGCTCAGGTCATGATCTCGCGGTTCGTGGATTCGAGTCCTGCGTCGGGCTCCGTGGTGACAGCTCAGAGCCTGGAGCTTGCTTCACATTCTGTGTCTCCCTCTCTCTCTGCCCCTCCCCCATATGTGCTCTGTCTCTCACTCTCACTCTCTCTCACGCTCAAAAATATATAAACATTAAAAAAAATTTAAGAAAAAATAAAATCTTAAAAAAATATAAATAATAAAAAAAAATTAAACTAACAGCCAGATATTTGAGAAAACCTCCAGCAGGGAATAGGCCCAGATAAATCAGAAACAATGACCTCAGAGGAGATTAAGACAATGTAAAGAATTTGTTTTTAATCCCAATTATCAGTCTCAGAGATGTGAGGCAATATGGCACCCACGAAACAAGAACAGAAGGCTTTGGAAAAGGGATAATCACAGAATAAGAGGTCTTAAAAATTAAAAATATGATAGCTGAGAGGCACCTGGGTGGCTGAGTCCGTTAAGCACCTGACTCTTTTTGGGGTGGTGGGGTAGGAGGGAGAGCGCAAGCCGGGGAGGGGTAGAGAGAGGGGGACAGAGGATCTGAAGCGGGCTTTGTGCTGACAGCAGTGAGCCCGACGCGGGGCTCGAACTCACGAACCGTGAGATCATGACCTGAGCCGAAATCGGACGCTCAACCAACTGAGCCACCCTGGTCCCCCTACGCATCTGACTCTTGATCTCAGCTCAGGTCTTGATCTTACGGTCATAAGTCGAAGCCCCTCACTGGGCTTACAAAAAAATGTGATAGCTGATGTGAAAAAGTTGAGCCAAAGGTCGGGGAAGATAAAAATTGAGGAACTCTTCAGAAAAGCTGAATATAAAGACAAAGAGGTGGGAAAGACCAGAGAAAAGATGAGCCACAGAATCAGCAGCGTCCCCCAATGTTAGCAAGAAAGAACAGAGACAAATAGTCGAAGAAATGACCAAAAGGAGTTTTCAGACTACAAAGCTAGGTCTTCAGGCTGAAAATATTCACACAGCGCTCAGCAAAACGAATGGAGAAAGGACCACACAAAAAGGTCCATCATCCCAGCATTTTAAGACATGAAGATAAGGCACACTCCTAAAAGTTCACATAAAGGAGAGAGGAAAAAAACAGGTAGAAAGAAAGAAAGAAAGAAGAAAGAAAAGAAAGAAGACAAAAGAAAGAAAAAGAAAAATCCAATTTCTCATAAGGAACGCTGGATACTACAGAACAATGAAGAAAACTGTATTCGAAATTCTGTGCCGGGGTGCCTGGGTGACTCAGTCGGTTAAGCGTCCAACTCCAGCTCAGGTCATGATCTCATAGTTCGTGGGTTCGAGCCCCACATCAGGCTCTCTGCTGTCAGCACGGAGCTCACTTCAGATCCTCTGTCCCCGACCCCCCGCCCCGCTTCTCTCTTTCAAAACCAAACAAAAAGAAATTTTAGGTGTTAAAATTTTTTTAAACTCCAACTTCTGTGCCCAAACTATTAACTGCGAAGACAGAATAAAGTCATTTTCAGACACCCAAGTGCTCATAAAATTATTTCCCACACACCTGTTCTAAGGAAGTTACTTAGGGATGCATTCCTACACGATGAGGGAGTAACCCAACTAAGCGAGAAGACCTGGGATCCAGGGAACATCGCATCTAGGACACAGCCATGCACCATGCTGAGAGAGCAACCAGCCTGCGTTGCAACAGGGGACACAGGACACTGAGAGGGAGAACATCTAATAAGAGGAGGGGCTTTTGCAAAAACAAAACCAGAGAGGACGGTACAAGATATTTTTATAAGATCCTTTAAGAAAAGAATGGCAATTCTGAAGGCTGGAGGAGGGAAGGGAAGTATATACTTGTATTAAAAATTCATGGGGCGCCTGGGTGGCTCAGTAGGTTGGGCAACCGACTTCGGTTCAGGTCACAAACTCACAGTTGTTCGTGGGTTCGAGCCCCGCGTCGGGCTCTGTGTGGACAGCTGTGAGGTCTGGAGCCTGCTTCGGATTCTGTCTCCCTCTCTCTCTCTGCTGCTCCACCCCTACTCATGCTCACGCTCGCTCTCTCGCTCTCTCTCTCAAAAATAAACATTTAAAAATTTTTATATTAAAAAAAATTCATTCCACGACAGATTACCTGACCCCTGTGATCTCATGCATCTTCAAAAGAGAAAGGGATAAAAGAGCTTTTTCAATTGACAGCCAATAACTTACAAAAAGCCATTCGTACGGCTTAATGTCCTATAAGTAAAAACAAATTTCTTCCTCGAGATGATACTATAAAACAGGAATTGGCAAAGGTTTTTAAGATTTTTTTTCTAAGTAAGCTCTACACCCGACACGAGACTCGAACTCACAACCCTGAGATCGAGAGTCACATGCTCCACCGAATGAGCTGGCCAGGCGCTCCCACAAATTTTTTTCTTAAAAACGTATCAGACAGTAAATGTCTCCAGCTTTGCAGACCAAGAGGCTTTGCAGCTAAGGGCAGACTGTAGGTCCTTATTTAATCATTTAAAATCTAAATATTGGAAACGGTAAGTACTATTCTTAGCCCACGGGCCACACAAAACCACCAGCAGGTGGGATTTGGCACACGCACCATAACTCGCTGACCCACGTGACAGAGTAGTAATTTAACTGCTTTTCTGGTTTTCTACATCATACGTGCCCATTGTAGGAAAACGGGAAGAAAAGAAAACCATCGCACTCTCGCAACCTAGAGTGACTGATGGTCACAGATGACGTTTCATTGCATTTCCTTCTTGTATTTTATCTAAAACGCAAAAATGTGTCCACTCAGCTACTGTTTGACATTAGACACAGAAGTCATATCCAAGATGAGAAGAAACATCTTTCCACATCTCTGTTTTACACTATTTCGGGGAGAGATGGGTCAGGTAGACACGCAAAATAACGGAACAGGAGACAGTAAAACAAACACAGACACCAGGAGGATATCACTTCTTGGGGGATTTAAAAAAAAAAAAAAAAAAAAAAAAAAAAAAAGAACATTCTAAACCAAAAGTCTGGGGCGCCTGGGTGGCTCAGTCGGTTGAGCGTCCGACTTCGGCTCAGGTCACGATCTCGCGGTTCGTGAGTTCGAGCCCCGCGTCAGGCTCTGTGCTGACAGCTCGGAGCCTGGACCCCGCTTCGGATTCTGTGTCTCCCTCTCTCTCTGCCCCTCCTTCACTTGCACTCGGTCTCTCTCTCTCTCAAAAATAAATACACATTAAAAAAGAAATTTAAACTGAAAGTCTGCGGGCTCCTGAGTAGCTCAAGCGGTTGAGCATCCAACTCTTGATTTCAGCTCAGGTCACGATCTCATGGTTCGTGGGACTGAGCCCCACGTGGGCTCCATGCCGACAGTGTGGAGCCTACTAGGGATTCTCTCTCTCCCCTCTCTCTGCCCCTCCTCTGCTCACTTGCTCACAGTGAGTGAGTGAGTGAGTGAGTGAGTGAGTGAGTGAATTAATGAGTGAATGAATGAATGAATGAATGAATGAAAAACACATGTCCATAGCGTGTTATCAAAAGTTTGGCTCTCAGGGCGCCTGGGTGGCTCCGTCGGTTAAGCGCCTGACTTCGGCTCGGATCATGACCTCGCGGTTTGTGAGTTCGAGCCCCACGCTGGGCTCTCTGCTGTCAGTACAGAGCCTGCTTTGGATCCTCCACTCCCCTTTCTCTCTGTCCCTCCACCGCTTGTGCTCTCGCGCTCTCTCTCTCAAAAATAAGTATTAAAAAAAAAATTGGATCTCTGCGGGTGTTTCTAGTCTTAGAGAAAATTGCTACTAAGTGGGGTGTGTTAAATTTTACTTTCGGGGCGGGGGTGGGCTTTCTCTTCCTCGAAAGCAATGCCATCTCGCAGACCGTAATAGCTAATAGCCCTTGCCGAGAAATCGCCTGTCGGCTTTCACAGGATAGGGCTCTCCAAAGCGTAACCCCAAATGGGACTCACCTTCCCCACTACGCCAGCCTCTCAACCTTGCTGTTCTCCATGACACACGCGCTCCCGGGCTCTGGGACTCTCACCACGTCATCCTCCCCACATCATGGGGTACAGGTCCGCAGTAGCTGCTGCAGCCCCAGCACGTGGGGGGCCCTGGGCTGGGACACTAAGCAAGCCAGGACCAGCCATCCACCCTTCCTCGTTCACGGAAA
This sequence comes from Panthera uncia, assembly GCF_023721935.1. Lineage (NCBI taxonomy): Eukaryota > Metazoa > Chordata > Mammalia > Carnivora > Felidae > Panthera > Panthera uncia. The sequence continues at coordinate 85,330,024 of NW_026057586.1, read as the reverse complement.
CCCCCATTCTCTCAAACTCCCTTCTCTCATTCGGCCCTCTCTCCCTACCCGAAAAGCCCTTGCTCCCCAACGCCACCTACTAACGCTCTGCTGTCCGTTCAGAGGAGGTCAAGTGCCGCCTCCTTCAGGAAGTCTCCTGTGATTTCCTCCTGCTTCTGCCACAGGGTCTCCCTCCTCCAAACCCTAAAAGTCCTAATAGCTTTCCCAAGCTCTCATCTGCCACAGTGCCTTGGGCACCAGACGATAAGACCCTTGAGGACAAGGATTCGTTGTTTCTCTGTGCATCTTCCTCCCAGCTCGGGGTCGCTCGGATGGTGGGCGGAGAAAAAAGAATGATTACAAATGAAAACAAGACTCCTGGACTCTTACGTCGCCTTCCTAAAGGACATTCCCACGCGTCACGAAACAGAAGAAAACATGAAGCTTACCTTCCAGTTGCTGCATTGTCCTTTGAATATTATTTGCAAATTTCTGGATGTTCATCAAAAATTCATCCCGTATTAACTGCACGCTGTGATACGTTTCCCCGGGCACACTAGGGAGCCCCGCTTCATACTCGGAAGAGTCCGAGATTTTCTCGGACGCAAACCCCGTGGCCGCATCCTTGTGCTGATTGAAGGACAGAGCCGGCATGAAAACCTGAAACGTCAAGTTTATGAGACGAATCAATGTCCTGTCCGATAATTCATGCCCTTCCGCGGCCCCCGGCTTCGAATGTCCTGTCGGAGGCGGCACAGATAATGGCAACAAAGTGGAGAGAACTCGAGCCCAGAGCCCAGAGCGCAGACCTAAAGACAGAGAAATGTTGTTTGACCTAACACGACCCCAGGAGGAGAACGTGACCCAAGCGCGAGGTGACTGCCCAGATCAGCATACTGTGTTTCTTTAGGTCACCGGCCACACAAACAGCTGAAGAGTCAGTCAGCTCAGGGCCAAGCTAGTTCATGTGGAGGTTAAAATAGGGAGGGGGAGGGGGAGGGGGCGCCTGGGTGGCTCAGCTGGTCGAGGATCGGACTTCAGTTCAGGTCATGACCTCACTGTTGGCGAGTTCGAGTCCTGCTTCGGGTGAACATGAGCCCCACTTTTCTCTCTCTCTCTCTCTCTCTCTCTCTGCCCCTTGTGGGATTCTCTCTCTCCCTCTCTGTCTCTCTGCCCCTCGCTCACTTGTGCCCTCCCTCATCCATTCAAATGCCTGTGGGTCAGTTGGATGGTTGGTTGGTTGAGTTTTGGTTTGGGCTTGTAGCTTTGCCTTTTCTTCTTAAACTCCGATCCATCGTTGAGGACTTCCGATTTACTGAAGAACCCAGGATGTTTGACCTGCGGATTCCCAGTCTGGGTTCTGCTGACTGCGCGCTCCCAGTGACCCTCACTGTGTCCCCGTGCGCTCCGTATCTCCCTCCCACTGGGTCCAGACCCTCCGTCAGAATCCCTCTACCGAGACTAACGGCAATGCTCAGGAGACAAACAACGTCTGGTTTTCTCTCCTTTCGGATGGTAGCGTCCGCTTGTTCGAGGACAAGATCCGCGAACCTCTGGGAGCCACACAACCGAAATAGTCTCATCCTAACACTTCTTTCTTTTATAGCTGCAATGCTTTTATAAAGAGACGCTCCTCTCCTCTGCTACTTAATTACCCAGTGCATTTCACGTAGAGGAGGCAGAATAAACACCTGGACCCTTTTCTCTATTTGCCCAATTTTCAAAATGGTAAACGGGTGCCGTGTCACCCTGCCCCTAGCGCTCCCCCTCCCCCGGCGGCCTCTCCCTTGGTTGCTTCTATCCAGCCCCTTGGCCTCACACCATCGCCGCACTCTGGCTGGCACGTGGATAAAGTAACGGAGGGGTGAGGGCAGCGGCCGGGGTCCATCAGGAGCCAAGTGCAATGGTCTCGGTAAAAAATGCTATTGAGGTGGTCCTGGCCACCCGGCCTAAAACTTCAAAACCCTTACCTTTACCACCTGCCGGGATTTCTTACCCCCTTCCCAACCTCGTCTTTCTCAACTCCCATCACTATTGAGCACGCTACCGTTCACCTTTGAACAACGCAAGGGTGAGGATGCCAACGCCCCCTCCGTGCAGTTGAAAATCCACATATGACGTCTGACTCCCCAGATCTTAACTACTAAGAGCAGCCTGTTGACGGAAGCCTTGCCGATAACATCACCTGTCGATTAACACTGATCAGTATGTCCCATGTGTTATATACGGTATGCTTAACAATAAAGCAAGCTAGAAGAGGGGCGCCTGGGTGGCTGAGTCGGTTGAGCATCCGACTTCAACTCAGGTCGTGATCTCACGGTCCGTGAGTTCGAGCCCCGCGTCGGGGTCTGTGCTGACAGCTCAGAGCCTGGAACCTGCTTCGGATTCTGGGTCTCCCTCTCTCTCTGCCCCTCCCCCACTCATGCCCCATCTCTCTCTCTCTCTGTCCAAAATAAATAAATGTTAAAAAATTTTAAGGCAAGCTAGAGGAAAAACTGTTATTGAGAAGAAAAATACATTTACAACACTATACCGTATTTATTGGAAAAAATCCACGTAGACGTGGACCCGTGTGGTTCAAATCATGCTGTTCAAGACTCAACCGAACAGATTCTCTCACAGATCCTGTTTAACGTAAGCCTTCCTGACTAGAACGAGCACTCCCGTGAGGCAGATCTCGGCCGAGTTGTTCGCTCAGTGGAATACGGTAGGTGCTCAATAAATATTTGCTCAATAAATAAATGCCCTGAGCTCTCCCCGAGCCCCTCACACCTCAGCTCAGATGTCCGGAGAGTTCTTGGCTTTCCCTCCAGATCGGTTTCTGCCCTCACCCATGTCCCTACTGACCCGCCCGGCCGCTCACCCCCAACCGAACCCTAGGGAGTCCCTCTTGACGCTCCATTTTCCAAAACCTCCATATCCAAGTCACCAGCAAGCCCCGTGGGCCCTCTCCCCAGCAAAACAGATTCTTGACACGGCCTGCCTCCCACTCCCTCCCCTGATTGAACTCCAGTCTAGACAACCATCCCCCTCCACAGACACTTCCACGGACTCCAACTGGTCCACTCTTGCCTTCGGCCCTCGCCCTCACTCCCACAGTACGATTTCCACACGACAGCCAGAGGAACGATGCAAACCAGATCATGTTATTCCCCTGCTGAAAACCTACCCTCCTTTCCAACTTTCCTCACTACCCTCTAGCCGCACAGGCCCTCCCTCTGTTCCTGGACCAGGCTATGTCTGCTCCTGCCTCAGGACCTTTGCACAAGCTATCTTCCCTGCCCAGGACGCTCTTCCCCCCAGATCTTCACAGGTCTGACCCCTTCACCCGATTCAGGCCTCAATTCAATGCCACGCCCTCAAAGGGGCCTTTCCTGACATCCTCAACCTCACCCTATCACACTTCCCTAATGACACTTCCCTAACAACTTGTCATTAGAATAGCCTGCTCGTGAGATTCTTTTTTTTATCGTTTGCCTATCAGACATCGCCTCCTCAGTGAGGCCATCCCTTACCACCACTCCCTCCCTGCACACATGAACACACACGTGTGTGCACACAGAGTCCATTTCTATCACATTACTAGGGTTCATTTCACTCATGCCACTTGTCACTGCCTGTTATTTTCCAGTTTATGAATCTGTGTTTTGTGTCCTTCCCCAGAATAAGCTCCCGGAGCACAGAGACCTAGTCCGTGCTCCTCGCCGCTCTGCCACCAGGGCCCACGGAGGCACCTGCTGGATATTCATTACTTGCGGAGTAAATGAATCAAATGGCCTTAGTCTTACAAAATGCTGAGGTCCCTTCCCTTTGTCCACAGTTACCTGACATATGATATTCTTCAGAAGATGAAGCACATTAGCGTTGATAATTCCATACTCCAGGGTCTCGGGCATGATCTCCATGGCTTCCTTCATGTTGGTAGCTTCAGAGATCATCTCTGTGTGGGAACAGATTCAGAGGGTGAGACGCGTGGGGAAGTGGCAGGCAGTGAACCTTCCAAGTGTATCTGGACCTTCCAAGGAATCCGCTCCTTCTTCCCGAGGAGCTACCAACGAATGTTCCAGGCACAGGCTCAACATGATGCTAACGTCTGTGCAAATGACTCCCTCGGCCACTGAGACATCAAGAGAAACCCTACGCATTGTGGTTCACAGAGCTGCACAGACTGGCGGATCTGGCTGGAGTCATCTGAAGTCAGACAAGAAGAGAAACAGTAGCATTTTCTGGAAATGTCTTCTGGGTTCCTTGCTCTCCCTGGGTCCCCGCTCCCAGCGATGCCTCCCCAGTTCATCACCAGAGTCCTTTTTGAGTCATGGGTATTTTTTTTTTTTAATGTTATTTTTTGAGAGACAGAGAGAAAGCAAGCTGGGGAGGGGCAGAGAGAGAGGGAGACACAGAATCCGAAGCAGGCTCCGGGCTCTGAGCTGTCAGCACAGAGCCCCATGTGGGGCTCGAACTCATGAACCGCGAGATCATGACCTGAGCTGAAGTCGGACGCTCAGCCGACTGAGACACCCAGGCGCCCGAGTCATGGGTATTTTTTTCTTATTTTTTTTTTTTTTAATTTTCTTAATGTTTATTTATTTTTGAGAGAGAGAGAGAGCGAGAGAGAGAGAGAGCGCGCGCGCGCGCTGGGGAAGAGGCAGAAGGAAGGAGACACAGACTCCAAAGCAGGCTCCAGGCTCTGAGCTGCCAGCACAGAACCTGATGCGGGGCTCGAACTCACAAGCCTTGAGGTCATGACCTGAGCCGAAGTCGGACGCTTAACCGACTGAGCCACCCAGGCGCCCCAGAGTCACGGGTATTTTTAAAGACAGATTTGGTAACAGCCTATTTACCAACTGCGTTTTATTTTACATGTCTTTACTCCACCCGCACGGTACACATTTTGAAGGTCACTTGGGCCCATCCCTCAATCTAACCGGGAAACACAGCAGATATACCAACCAAGGCAGTTACCTCACTGGCTTTGGTCCCACAGCTGTGTAGACATTCTCTCCTTAATACGCTTCTTTACAGCAAACTCTTCTTTACTTAAGTAAATTTATTTTAAGGGGAAAGAACCTAAGAACCCAGAGCGGAAGACAAAGAGAGGCTGATCTCGACGGAAGAGAAACGGCGAGACACAAAGACGACGAGAAGGCCCAGTGATGAAATCCGAGGAGACGCGGCTGCTGCCCGGCTGGGGGCCTGTGCGCCGTGGCAGGTGCTGTCCTGGAGGAGAGCACCGAGCAGGGATGAGGGGGCACGAGCCTCTACAAGCTGTCTTCCCTACTTCTGGTTCCCGCCTACGTGGGCAGAGTCACCCGGCAGGGAGGCCCTGACCCAAAACGCCATCAAAGTTCAGAAGAGAGAAAAAGAAAGCAACATAATGCTTGTTCTAGGATTTACGGGGAGTCGTGAAAACGTAGCTACGTATGCGCAGCCTCCGTGGAGGCGAAGGCAGAAGAAATGGGGGAACGTGCAGGCAGGCAGGGTGGGCAGTCAGCCTGAATCGAATGAGGCAAGAGGAAGAGCCAGGGGTCAGAAGAGACACGAGAGTGACAACCACTGGGGGGACAGGGGTGTCACCAGAAGCTCCCAGGTGGCACCCAGGATGGACGAGGGCAGCAGGAATGCACAGAGGGAACATCCCGCCCGGAAGTCACCCTGAGGGATGAACGTGGCCTCCAAGTGGCCCCTCGCCTTTAAATCACACGGCCCACGTGGACAAAGCCCTAAAGCTCTTCTTATAACTCAGGGCCACAACAGTTTGCATCTCCCTTTAACTGTTACAATAGAACTAAGAACGTATTTATACAGTCAACTCTCATTATTCATGGGAGTTCTGTTCTGTGAGGTCACCTCCAACAAGGAATTAATGAATACTGAACCATTGCTCCTACAGGACATACGAGGTCAGGTTTCTGCAGCCTCTGGTCACATTTTTTTAAGTTGATTTACTTATTTTGCGAGAGAGAGAGAGAAAAATGCAAGTGGGGGAGGGGGAGAGGGAGAGAGAGAGGATCCTAAGCAGGCTCTACACTGTCAGCGCAGAGCCTGATGCGGGGCTCGAACTCATGAACTGTGAGATCGTGACCTGAAACAAAGTTGGACGCTTAACCGACTGAGCCACCCAGGTGCCCCTCTGGTCATATTTCTTTCCTCCCTCCCTCTCTTCCTCACCCCTTCCCTTTCTTTCTTCTTTCCTCCTTTCTTTCTTGAAAGATTGAGAGAGAGAGAGAGAGCCCATGCAATTGGGGGAGAGAGAGACAATCCCAAGCAGGCACAGGGCTTGATCCCAGGACCCCAGGATCATGACCTGAGCCGAAATCAAGAGTCAGACACTCAACCGACCGAAACACCCAGGCACTCCACCGGTCACATCTTTATCAGCATCAACACGTAACCTCGCTTTATGTGTGTTTCTGTGTAAAGATACCTTATTTAGGGGTACCTGGGTGGCTCAGTCGGTTAAGCGTCCAACTCTTGGTTTCAGCCCAGATCATGATTTTGTGGTTCATGAGTTCAAGCCCTGCATCAGGCTCCGTGCTGACGGTGCAGAGCCTGCTTGGGATTCTCTCTCTCTGCCCCTCCTCTGCTCAGGTTCTCTCCCTCCCTCCCTCTCTCTCTCGCTTTCCCTCCCCCTCAAAATAAATGAATAAACTTAAAAAAGAAACAGACACCTTATTCAACATACGCTGCTGATTCACTAGCATGGACCTCAGCCGACACTATAACTGACAGCTGATCTAAGTGTACCTAATACACCTGTGTCGTCTGGGGCCCGTCACAGCCTTCTTGCACTCAGGAATACGGTGCTTCAGTACTACGCTTGAGGCCGTTTTGAGCAGTGAAATCGCCAACAAGAAGCACAAAAGAATGTGAAAACCGTAGCACCAAAGAGATCACAGTAAGAACAGTTGTTTACAAGAGTTAAAACGTTGTCACCGCGTTCGCCCTCAGCTGGGAACAGGCACACGGGGGGACGCAGAAGTCTCCCCATCCTGTGCCTGGCCCCGAACGACCTCAAAGCAACTGCAGGTACTGATTTGGGGGTTACGAAAAAAATGCGAGTAGGTGAATTTGCAGATATGGAATCCATGAACACTGAGGATCGACCGTAAAAAAAAAAAAAAAAAAAAAAAAGAGCTGTATTCTCAAGAAAGCGTAAAAATAAAGAATCTCACAGAGACACCCCCACGTGCATACACACCCACACTCACACACACACTAGAACTATACCTTTTGTATTTCGGAGAAAATACACCACATTCTGGTCCAGGAACTCCTCAGGAACGGGAGTACAGAGCACATGGAGATATGTCTTTTCCACGATGTGCTTAACGGTTCTCTGGAACATGGGGAACCAAACATCAACGGGCTGAGATACATCTGCTCACCCAGACAACCTAACGTTCGGGTGCCCCTGAGCACTCCTGTCAGTGCGTTCTGGTCCCCCCGGCCGACACGGGGGGACCACGCACCACGAAGGACCCAGGCTTGAACACTCAGCCTGACTCTGCTGTTAATTGGCCAGCGCAGCCACACGGGAGTAAACCGAGCCGGGAAATGTCCAGACTGAGCCCTTTCCTAGCTTGTAAATTGCAACAAGCCGGCTTCCATTTGGTTTGGGGGGTAGGGTATATTCATGGAGCAGTTAGTCATTTCACTTAGCACAGGCCGGGCTAAATGCTCACATCCCGGCTTTTAAGCCCCACCTCTGGGATTTGGGAAAAGGTTAACTCGGCCGCAGGCCTGGGTTGTCCAAACTCTGCAGATCCCAAAGGTTTTCAGGCTGGCCCTTTGCCGGTTCCCAGGTGATAACCTCTGTTCTTGGAATGTCCCACCTGATGGACACCTGGGGTACAAAGATAGTTTAGACTCTGTCTACACCTGGGGTACGAAGATAGTTTAGACTAGCAACGTGATTGGTGGTGAATGCCTGGCTTTGTTGGCCTGGGGCCCTGGTCACACTACATCCGTCTGACTTCCCGCGACCTAGAGGCTGGCCCTTCATGCCCACGCGACAGACCCCCGGTAGAAACGCTGGACGCCGAGGCTTGAGTGAGCTTCCCCGACTGGCAAAACTTCCCGTGTGCTCTCCTACGTGCTGGGACCAGCAGCACCCGCACGCCACCCCGCAGGGGGCTCGGGTCCCTTCTCTCCCGACTCTGCTCCACGTACCTTTCTCTTTGTTGATTCTACGCAGCCTCCTCTCACTGAAACAAACTATAGCCTTGAGTATAAACGTTTTTCTGGGTCCCGGGAGTCATTCTAGCGAACCATCCAACCTGAGGGTAGTTGTGGGGACTCCCAACACAGGATTCTATCGTCTCCATTCCAAATATGTTCCTCGCATGAACTGTCACTTACCCAGACCCATCAGAGGGTATGGCATTCCCGTTACCCCAGCAAGGAGGAGGAGGAGCCACACGTACCTTGACGGGCAGGTCTTCGAAACTCTCTTTGTCGACTTCTTCATCCCCGATGCCTAATACAAGCTGATCTGTGGAATCGTTTCTCAGTTGCAAATTCTTGGCTGCAAAATATCGTTCAGGGTGCAAAATGAAATAATCGGAATAGATTTCCTACCATCGAGGCCAGACCTGCATCTTGTACGGCAGCATTATTTCATTCAATAGTCATGGTATCTAAAAGCTCCGTGTACATTTTGGACAAACGAATCGCAGCCTCGACGTACGTTGTAACGACGAAAGCCGTTTGTATTTTTGCTGGGTGGGTTCTCGGTCGGAAATTTCACATGTAGGCATGTGTGTGTGTGCATGTTCCAGCGACAGTGTCCAGTGACTGACTTCTCCGAGGTTGTCACTTAAAGGGGAGTTTTATTATTAGGATGAGAATTATAGCTAACATACTAGCACATAATTCTATTTTCACTATGAAACTCGAAACTTGCGGGGGATGAAAAGAAAGGTAATCTAAGTAAAACGAACGTCTCTCTCTCAAGTCTGTTATCAGTGCGGATCTGGAAACCTCAGAACCCATCACAGCCCTGAGAGTTTCTGAGAAACCCAGTAATTACAGGGAAGGGAGAGCTTTTCCCAAACGGTTTGGCTCTTACTGCAAAAGGCACCGTGCGGAGCCATTGTGGCTTTCGAATCAAATCAACGTGTGGGGTCTACTGGTCTACTATTGATGTTCTCATCCATAAAATGGGAACGGTAACAGCTACTGGTCAGACTCGAGGATCCGATTATGGTGTGGTTAAGTGCCCGGCACACCCACCAGCAGAGGAAATGGTATAAAGCCAGCAGCACCAACAGGATTAGAGGTCCAGTAACAGCCTGTAGCCAAAAACACACTAACAAATGCACCAAATAAATGCAGTGCCACTGAGCTGTATACCTAGAAGTGGTTAAAATGGTAAGTTTTGGGGCTCGATGAGTTAAGCATCTGACTCTTGATCTCAGCTCTGGTCATGATCTCACAGTTCGTGAGACCAAGCCCCGCTGTCAGCGCAGAGCCTGCTTGGGATTCTCGGTCTCCCTCTCTCTCTCTGCACCTCTCCCCTCCGCTCTTACGTTGCCCCCCCCCCCGCCGTCTCTTCTTCCTTCTTTCTCTCAAATAAATTTGAAAAATAAACAAAAATTTTTAAATGGTAAGTTTTACGTTATGTATATTTTACCACAATAAAAAGAAAAAATGCATTTAATTATTGATTTGGAAGGAATATTAATTTGCTTTGTTGAAAAGACCTCCCTGGCCTTTGTCCAAGCAGCGTCCTTCCACAGATGTCCTTCCTGTTCAGAGACTGGTGATGAAATGGATATGTCTCTCAATAAGATAAGAGCCCCGCAGTAAATAGGGCTGTGGCCCTCATGGCCACCGTCTGTCTTGTCAAAATCCAACTTAGTCCTCCCTGGACTCATGGGCTGTATTTCTAACCCTGTAATCCTCTCCCCTCAATCTGTACTACAGAAGGAATGACATTTTGGCTAAAATGAATGCGTCTGGAGGGGCGCCTGGGTGGCTCGGTCGGTTGAGCATCCGACTTCGGCTCAGGTCATGATCTCACGGTTCGTGGGTTCGAGCCCCGCGTCGGACTCTGTGCTGACAGCTCAGAGCCTGGAGCCTGTTTCAGATTCTGTGTCTCCCTCTCTCTCTGCCCCCCACCCCCGCTCATGCTCTGTGTCTGTCAAAAATAAATAAACATTAAAAAAAATTTTTTTAAAGGTTAAAAATTTTAATAGAACTATCCTAAGATCCGGCAATGGCACTACTGGGTATTTATCCAAAAAAGACAAAGACGCTAATATAAAGGGATACATGCATCCCTAGGTTTATTGCAGCAGTATTTAGAATAGCCAAGATACAGAAGCAGCCCAAGTGTCCATCTGTAGATGAATGGATAAAGGAGATGTGGTGTATATATAGATACAATGGATTACTCGGCCAGAAGAAAAAATGAAATCTGGCCACTTGCAACGACATGGGTGAAACCAGAGAGTACCATGCTAAGGGAAATAAGGCAGTCAGAGAAATACAAATACTATATGATTTCACTCATCTGTGGAATTTAAGAAACATAACAGACGAACAAAAGGAAAAGAGAGAGAAACCAAGAAACAGACTCTTAACTACACAGAACACACGGATGGTTATAGGGGTGGGGGAGGGGGAGATGGGTGAACTAGGTGAGATGTATGGAAGGCTGATAATCACTATATTATACACCTGAAACTAAGATAACACCGTACGTTAACTCTCCTGAAATTAAAATTTGAAAAACTTCATAAAATTTAATAAAATACATGCAGCTGCCCAGAAAAAGGACAAAATAAATCGTTTCAGGAATGAGGACAAGTAGAAAACTGAATTAGATAAATGGTAGAAATACACTAGGAATAAAATGAAACCACTCAACAACTACAAAAACAAGAAAAAAAAAATTTAATGTAAAAAAGGAAAGGCAAAAAGAGCCACCCGCAGGAGAAGCCAGCCTTAGCATGAATCTAAAGCCATCCCATCACTACAGGAAAAGCGGAGCCTGCAGAGAATCAGGCGTCTCGCACGTTCAGGTGTGTTTCCAGCAACTTCTCCAGCTCACCCATTTCTATCAGCAGTAAAATCCTCCACTACTGCCTCGGACTGGCCAGAAGAAACGGGGTGTGTGGTTTGCACGAGGGGAAGGAAGCCTGGGCTACACAACAGAGCGCACAGGTGTTGAGCTGTCACGCAGGGCGCCTGCACAGGGACGAGTTGCCGGGGACATGTACTATACCGGGTGGAATTCACAAGGTGACTGTATTCGGAAACAGGGTCTTTGCAGATATAAAAGAGGAGGTCCTACTGGAGAGGGCAGACCCTGGATCCCGTGACTGTCGCCTTTACCAGAGAAAGGACAGGAGGATTCAGACCCACAGAGGCAGAGCGGGGAGGGAAGCGGTCCAAGGCAAGCGAGGCCCAGGCCAGAGGGGCCAGGCAGGTGCCCCCCGGAGCCGCGGGAGGGGCGGCCCTGCTCACAGCTGCGCGCTCGCCCCCAGAGCTCGGGGAGGCCGCCCCCCCTGCAGCTGCCGGCCCCCCAGTCTGTGGTCGCTGGCTGCGGGCCCCCAGGGCACGGGTAATGCGCCCCGAACGGCCAGCACCCACCTCTGTCCCCCATACCGGGTCCCAGCCTCCCTCCTCGCGGGGAGCCGCCCCCACGCGACTCACCCGCCAACTCCGCTGGCTGAGCCTCCGCCTCTTCCTCCTCGCCTTCCTCCTCCGCCTCGGGCGTCTCGCCGCCGTCTTGACCGCCGCCAGCACGGAAGAAAAAAGTAGTAACACGTGTCTGCCCCACCACACCAGACACCTGATGCCCTGCTCCCCCACCCCACCGAGCGCCGCGGGGAAATGGCCTGCACCTGCGACAGTCCCGGGGAAGCCGTGGGGGGGGGGGGGTGGAAGGTCACGGCGAGGACGCGGGAGCCCCTCCCCGCCTCCTGCCCTTGGGTGGGGCTCGGCCGGTGCAGTGACCGCCAGCGGCCCCTCCACGACCCCGAAGACGCTGGCGGGCGTGGGGGGAGGGGAGGCAGGCACCTGATCCTCTCGCATTAAAACCGGCCTCGGGCGCGAGTTCCCCGGGCTCGTTACACCTGCCACCTGCCGGTCTGGAGCCTTCTGCCTCCCTGCTCGTCTCCCCCTGCCCTCCTGGACTAGCGCCGATTTATGAACCAACACAGTCGTACAGAAATGTTCCGGTTAGCAGAGACAGCTTCAAGTGGCCCGAAAGGAAACCCTGTGCAGACTCCCCAGGAGATGAAGGACGCAGAATGGTCAAGCGGTTCCACCGGTTGATCTCAGTGATCAACAAGCATAAAAAAGAGGCTCAACCCTGGGGCGCCTGGGTGGCTCAGCAGGTTGAGCCTCCGACTTTGGTGCGGCTCTTGATTTCGCAGTTCCTGGGATGGAGCTGGGCGGGCGTGGGGCTCTGCGCCCACAGCTTGCAGCCTGCTGGGCGCTGGGTCTCCCTCTCTCTCGGCCCCTCCCCCACTCGGGCTCTCTGTCCCTCAAAAATAAACATTTTAAAAATACTAATAAAATAAAAATTTTAAGTTAATCCTCAAAAAAGCCTTCACTTCTAAAAAAAAAAAAAGAGAGAGAGGCTCAACTCCACTAAATATTATTAAACACGTAGTATAGACTAAGCAAGCGCATCCCTCTTTCGTCTATGGGATTGACAAACGTTAAAAAGACCGACAGTATCCGATGTCGGCAAGGCTGTTGGCTGACAGACACCTCACCACGGTTGGGTGTGGACTGGCAGGGCCTTTCTGGAGAGCAGTTTGGGCAGCCGGTGTAGATGCACACACCCAGGAAACCAGCGATTGTGCCCGTCGCAAAGAATTACACAAAGTGTGCGGAGATGGGTGGGCACTGTTGCCTTGTTTGTGAAATGAAATACTATAGAAGGGTAAATGGTCTTTAATTAGGGAATGGGTAAGCGCAGTACATCAATGTGCTTAAAACCTGTAAAGTTAGGGGCGCCTGGGTGGCTCAGTCGGTTGGGCGGCCGACTTCGGCTCCAGTCATGATCTCGCGGTCCGTGAGTTCGAGCCCCGCGTCGGGCTCTGTGCTGACAGCTCGGAGCCTGGAGCCTGTTTCAGATTCTGTGTCTCCCTCTCTCTGCCCCTCCCCCATTCATGCTCTGTCTCTCTCTGTCTCAAAAATAAATAAACGTTAAAAAAAAAAATTAAAAAAAAAAACCTGTAAAGTTAGGTAGATCTATCAGTATTGACATGAAAAATTCTCAAGATATTGGTATGATTGACTTTAGAAACTCTAGACATCTATATATTAACATTATAGAAAGATACAGATGATAGATGATGGATGGATAGATAGATGATAGATTGATTCAGGGCAAGATCTGGCAGGATACACACCAAACTACCTACTGGGAATGGCAGTAGGACTTCAGGGTTAGTGAAGGGTTGCTTTTGCGTGTTTTACTGTACATAATTCTATGTCATGTGAGTTGTTTTTGTTTTCATGTTTATTTTTGAGAGAGACAGACAGAGCACGAGGAGGGGAGGGGCAGAGAGTGAGGGAGACGCAGAATCGGAAGCGGGCTCCAGGCTCTGAGCTGTCAGCACAGAGCCCGACTCGAGGCTCGAACCCACCAACCGTGAAACCAACCTGAGCCAAAGTCGGACCCTTAACCAACTGAGCCACCCAGGCGCCCCTGTCATGTGAATTTTTAAGGGAATGCCCTCCAGTACTACCTGTGTCATTTTTGTTTAATTTAAGTGAGTCATCCCATGATCTATATACAGCCTGATTCCATTTTGTTATTTCAAGAAATACGCATTTAACTATTAGAAGAGCATCTTGGGCTAGCTGGCCACCACCCTCCTTCCTATCACCACCCCCACCAGCATCTAGTTGGCTGCGTTCGTATAATTTTCAGCTGGGAGCAGAGAGAAGACTTGATCGGGGGCACGGACAGAAATAGAAAAGCGGGATGAAGAGGCATGCCCTGGTCCCCCTCCAGGGCCTTTGGATGACCAGGGCCCCACAAAGGATCCAATAAAGCTGCCCAAGGGTCTCAATAGGCAGAGAGTGAGTGACAATGTGAGACACGGGAGCTGGGGAGGAGGCCTCTCCCCCCGCCTCTGCCCAGAACCCGACACCATTCTGGTGCCTCCCGTCTCGGCAGCTCTGAGTCTCCAAGGAACAGCATGCTCAGCAGAGGATATACTGGCATTCTCATGATGCAGTGACGGTGGAGAAGAGCCAGAAGAGGAGGGAAAGAACGGGGAAGCAAGTCGGAGACAGCCCAGAAACAGGTCACATTCCAAGGGAGATTCCCAAGCCCCCTTCCGGGGGTCCAGGAATTAACCAGGGGACCCTTTTAAGTGAGGCTGAGCTCTGCTTCCACATAGAACGGGGACATCCAGCGGGGGGGGGGGGGGGGGGGGGGGAGGGACACTGGGCTAAGGCCTGTATCAGGGGACGCGGCTCAGAAAGCAGCCGCCGAACTGCAGAAAGTCCAAGCCTAGTCGGGGCGCTCACCGATCTCCACCTCCACCTCCTCGGGCACCACCTTGCGGTAGAAGAACAGCGTCAAGGCGCCCTCCTCGTCCTTGGTCTGGTTGAGGAAGTGCAGGATGAGGTCCTCGACCTCGCCACCGTCGCGGTTCAGCAGCTCCTCGAAGAGGTGGGGGTCTGTGAGGCCGAAGGCCGTGTACACGCGGTCGCGCATCCACAGCACCCGCAGGTCGTCCATGGCGCCGCCAAGGGCCAGACGGCGCCCCGGGAGCCCAGCGACGGGCGGCGTCCGCGGCTTCGGCGCCCCTGGCAACGGGAGCCTCGGCAACGGCCGCCGCAGGCGCGGGTCGGCAGCGTCCCGGGACGCGCCCGCCCCGCCCCCGAGCTCACTGCGGCGCGGGCCCGTCCCCCGCGGGTGGCGCCCAGCCTCCCCCCGGATCCGGGCCCGCCGCTCCGGCCGGCCGGAGAGCCGAGCGGAGCAGCGGGCAGCACGCGTGCTCCCGCGACTCGGGGGACCGACGAGTCCGGCCCGGAGCCGCCCGCCGCTGTTGCCCGGGACACCCCGCTGCGGGCTCCAGGGAGCCCCTCCTAGGAGCCTCATCACCCCGGGCTACCATCCCGCCCTTCTGCCCCGAAGGAGGCCAGCGAGGCGACCGGTCAAGGTTGCACTGTCTCGGAGATGGCCCAGGCAGAGTAGGAGGTGAGGCCCCCGCCTCAGATAGTCTGAGCCCCGGCCAGTGTGGATCAAAGGGCCTCAGAAAGCAAGTACCTTGAAGAGTTCCAGGAATGGGCCGGTTCTCTCTGGCACACGGATCAGGGAAGAGGGAGTCCCAAGAAGGGACAGGTGACTTCTGGCTTTGGCTTTCTAGACGCGTGAAGGCATAATAAAGCAAAACACCCATGTTTTAAAAATATATTTATTTTTCATTAGTAAAAAGAAGTTCAATACTGATAGGAAGATGCAGAGTTGTCCTTTCGTGCATTTGTGGAGCTTTAACTTAGTGACTGCTCTCCCCTCCTGGAGAGGAGTCCCTGGAAGACAAGGCTGACACCAAGAACCTAGCCTTCTTGTTGGATTTTCCCATCAAGGAACACGTGGAATGTTCTGAAGTATTTCTTACAATTCTAAACCAAAGCCCGGCCTCAATGACCTCGCTGTTGGAAAACCATTACTTGGAACTGCCTGATTTTCATCATCTTGAATCAAGATTTCCTAATAACCTTACTGGAGATTATACCAGATGGCATGCACGCAAACTTGGCTTTAAAATTTTAAGTGAAGAGATTGACTGTTTTCAAATGCAGACTGCAGAACAGTTGTAGCAGTTCTGTTTTTGTTTTCCAAAATGAGTCAGACCCTAAAATGCCTGAATATTGAATTCATAAACATCTTAAGAGTGACCTATGCTATATTCTAGGCCTTTTGAAGCTACAGCAGACTGGAAACTGAGAACAGAATGTTGTTATAAAGTACCCATTCCCGAAATGAGGACAGAATGGCATTCCGTGAAAGGGGTGTCTTTTCAAAGTCCTACCCACAAGGAATGGACAGTCCACAGGGCTCACCATGATCCCCATCAGAACACCTGAGTTCTTTAACTGATCATAATTACGTCACCACAAGGACGTTCTTTACCCTTGCAGGATGAAATCAAGTTGTTTTCCTGAAGAAATGCCTTGGATTTTTATTTTAGGACTCCATTAACACACAGAATGAACACCCGAATGAACACTGGAAAATATGGCTGTCATGACATTTACCATGACGTGTTCTCTTGAGGAAAATAAACAGATATATAGCTTCATCCCGACAACTGACCATTCTTCCTCCGGATATTTGCTATTAAGGGAACAAAGTCTGTCTCAAAAATGATATACATAATAGTTCCACCAGACAGCTTAAACATAAAGCAAAGCACAAAGCATAAACATAAAGCAGCCACTGGAACCTACAGCTTTAGAAAAAAAATTAAATTTCCCCTAGTGCCTACAAGACACGATCAAGCTCTATTTCTAGAGACGCCTTTCACCAAAGTTGGGACTACTAATTCATTTTTTATACAATTATGTAGAATACATAACCACTACATAGGTCTCAATTAAAAACGGGCTCTTTCCTCTCTGTTCTATACCCTGGTAAGAGATGTTACTTAAAATGAAAAATTCTGTAACAGCCCATAACAGTTACCAGTGGGGGCACTAAAAAATTCCAGCAGACACTACAGGCCTCCTGTTTACTCATCAGCTAACGGTGCCCCGAAATCGTGAGTTTCCTAAGGATGAATTACCATTTTATTACAACAGAGCCCTGGCGTAAAGTAACGAAGATGGCCAGTGGTGAGGGACAGCGTTGTTCAGAGTTTGTATTCACCCAGCAGGAGTGTCCAACGTGAGACCTTTCCAGAGAAACTGCACCCTGAGAGCAGAATCACTTCCCAAGGATTTATCCACGTGGTTTGAAGCTTGACATTGTAATACGAGGGACAAAGGCCAGTAACTCCCAATTGGTGAAAGAGCAGCATGGAAGGCTCACCACACAAGTAAGGTCTAATGTTAGCGTCACGATTACGTCAGCGTGTTCAGTTCATGCCTCTCGGCAAACGGGTCTCGACTTGACCTGAAAAGACACGCCTAGATCCAGGGCTACCAGAATCCAAGCTTGAAATGAAAATTCCAAACTCCCCCACTAGGCAGGGTGAAGGCGTATGGTGACAAACAGGCCTCTTCATGCACCTGCCTCAAAACGTTAAGTGAAAACACTGCCGATTTCTTTTTGAAAATAATTACCTAACATCAATTACAGTAAAATATGAAAAATGAACATAATTTACAAAACAACAGATCGTCCTCAACTTACGATGGCGTCTCATCCTAAGCTGAACATGCATTTAACACGCCTACCCTAGGGAACACCGCAGCCTAGCCTGGCCCGCCTTAGACGTGCTCCAAACACGGACAGGAGCCTCCGGTTGGGCACAATCATCCACCACAAAGCCTATTCTATAAGGGAGTATTGACTATCTCCTGTAATGGGCTGAATCCTGTACTGAAAGTGACAAACTGAACGGCCGTGTGGGCGCAGGTGGCTGTCCGTGTACCACCTGTTGACTCTCCCGACCGCGTGGCTGTCTGGGAGCTGCGGCCTCTGCCCAGCATGGCGGGAGAGGATGGGGCCGCAGATCGCTGGCCCGGACAGGATCCAGATTCAACCCTGCAAGTATGGTTTCTACGGAATGTGTATTGCTTTCACAACATCATTAATTCAAAATTCATTAAGTGGAACCACTGGTAAGGTGGGGACTGTCTGCGTAGATTAAAACATTCAACAGGACTCAAAATCCTTCAAAGCTAAATGTCAAGTGAATAGATGAATTTAAATTAAAGAGAATTTTCAACCGATCCAAATGGTGTTTGAAAGCTTAAATTAACTCTAAATACCTCTACCAGACCTTTATTTACAATCAGTCTGAAAGTAAAAAAAAAAATTATAATTATACTGTTCTCAAGGACAGGTGCAATCTCTTCATGGTAAAATCTCTTAATTTATATTTTGTTATAAAAATATACAAAATACTACTTTTCACCTTCCCTTCACTCAGTATAAACCCCTAAAAGGTTCGGTAACATCAGTAACATCATACGAGTTGGTCCCTAAGTTCAAATCACATCCATATTTTATCTTTTACGGTCACACTGGGTTGTAAGGCTCGGTGTACAGTTTATCTTTCTAACATACAATTATCATAATTGGTTTTATATAAGGATAAGAGGGTAAGAATATCTTTAAAAATATACAAGTGGGATAACCATCTGTCGTACGTTATTTTATCCCGTTTTCTCCAATCATTAAAACAAGACAAAATTGTAGAAATGATCCCCTACTTGCAGTTCTAGACAGCATACGATACAAAATGTTTACACACTTTTAATCAAGCAGAATAAATGTGAATCTTTTGATTATCCGTCATTAAATTTTTTAAAAAACTATACTTAACTTCAGCTGTTGGAAAATATTATCTGACAACTTCAAGTGACAGAATAACGCTGTAATTTTTTTTTAATAAGGTGAAAAGGACTCGAGTAGCTAAGACCATTTTCAACTAGCCATTCAAAACCACTTCTCCCCCCCAAGCCTCTATTTTTAAAAATAACTTTAACATAACTTTTGGCATTAACTTAAATTTGCTCACCATAAAAACTGAAAGAAATTTACATATCTGAAATTGATAAACGTTACAAAATATTTAACATGAGGAAGAGGTATATCTTACAGAATTATTTGGCTATATCATAAGGCAATCAATGAAGATGGAATTTTTCCTATCGTAAGTTTGACGGAAGTGAAATTCTGTAACATGATAATTCTCCATAAATCCGAAAGCTTGTTTGGATACGGCAATATGATCATGCCACGTCGTCACTGAACTTCGACGAAAGTAGTCTGAATGAGAAAGGAACAAACTTGGTGCCTGCACCAACGTAGAACTTGTTCTGAAATTCTACCCTAAAACAAAAAAATTTCCGTGTATTAGCGAAAGACCGTGAGTAACATTTCCTACATTTCTTGCAACAACATTTATAAGTTAAGAAAAAACCCCAAACAGCTCCTGTGCTGAAGCTGCTTCGTTCCGTACGTGCTCTCTTGGCACACGTGTTATTACTTAAATAAGATACACACAGACACACACACAGCCTGCCCGTGTCGCCCTCCTCGACGTGTAACGGAAACGCGAACCCGTCATGACCCCTCACACGCTACACGCGTACACACGAGTATTCAGAACCTCTCTCCCCACCCGGGTACCTTCATACACAGACAAGCAATCCGACATACGCTCTAAACCATCACGAAATACGGAAGAATTTTATTTTGTTTTACAATGAGGTAACCTGTCAGGCCCCAGATAAATTCAAAGTATTAAACATACACGGTTATTAAGTGCCAGGATTTTGTGGGGCTATTTATACACGTGGGGAGACGGGTGCAATATTTTTTAAATAGCAGTTCCAAAGCTAACTTGCACACTCACCAGTGGAGGCGTATGGCGTGGAGAAATGCAGAAAGGCCTTCCATGATCAAAAGGATGAAAATTGTCAACACTGCAAAGAGAGCGATTACTGGTAGCAGCAGCAAGACTCCGTAAGTGGTGTCTACCCGGAGGCCCACGCGCACCAGCATGGTCCACAAGACGTCAGACAGCTCTGCGGGGGAGTCATTCGGCAGGGTTAACTTCTGTTTACGTCCACGGTGTCGCTGCACTTAGCCAGGGGGACCGGGTCTCCTTCTGACAATTCTGAATTATTATCCACAAAGAACCCACACACCTACACAATCTACACGTAACCTGCCTCTCACGTAAAAGTCAGCCGGCTCCCGATCACGTCAAACACGGAGGAAGATACGGCACGCCGGAAAACCCAGAGGCCTGCCTCGCCGTGAGAGAGAGGGCTGACACAAACGGGCGAGGCTGTCCCCGCACAATACTGGCTCACGCGGTACCCGAAGGACGCCACTAGGCTTCCCTCGGAATTGTGAAATGTCGCACAGAGTCCCCCGGGTTCACCGCGGCACGGTGGGGCGTCTCGGCACAGAGTGTGGGACCGCAGGTCTCGGCAAAAACTTACGTGCGTGGGCCAGGCTGAGAGCCCAGAGCCTCAGGTACGAAGCGGTGTTGGAGATGCACCCCAGACAGTACTCGATGGAATGAATCACTTGGGTCATCAGTATCTCTCCAAAATTAAACTGAGGGAGATCCCACAACACGCGTCAGAGTCGCCGAACTGCCCGCACGTGCCCACCCACCGCCACGCCTGTCCGCTTTCCATCCCTCGCTCAGTGGAAGGACCGGCCTCTGGGAGGCTGGGGAGACCGCGAGGGAGCGTGAGGGGCAGCGAGTCAAAGGCCTGAGCTCGATTCACTGCCCCGTCACAGACAGCGCGCCGCCCCGGCTCCCCTGGACTCAGTTTCCCGTGCGGCACCCGTGTCACAGCCCTTGGGCAGCCCAGTGCGACTCTGGGGCCGGTCTCAGCGACCACGGAACACCTACTGAAACCAGAGACGCTGACCGACCACGAACCCGGAAGACTCGGAAGTCTTCGGAAGACAGGTGCGTGTCTGCTGCATAAATGCAGGCCCAACAAGGGGAGACTGTGAAAAGGGCCCCTGGCAGTGAAAAGGCTGTAAAACACTGGGAAAGAGGACTCTAACGCTCCTCCCCGTTCTGCTTTTTGGTTCTCTTATGATCCTATAAATTATCAATCATCCCAAATTAAAACACTACATTACGTAACAATTACAAAATGTTGACCGTCAGAAATTTTGTTTGGCCCTTACTGGATGGCCAAATAAAGTTTCCAAGAAAATAAAGCCTACCAGAGTAGCGGAATCGGCTCTATTCTGTCTGCCCAGGGCTGTGCCGCCCTTCTTTGGGGGGAACTGCTTCTTCCGCCATTCACCCCACACCCCCAGCCACAGCCGTTACGGGCTGAACCATGACCCCCTCCAAATTCACATATTGAAGGCCTAACCCCAACGTGACTGTGCTTGGAGACAGGGCCTTTTAAGGGGTAATTAAGGTTAAAAGAGGTCACGAGTGTGGGTGTCCTTAGAAGAAGAGACACATGCCCACGGAGGGCAAGGCCCTGTGACGACACGTTGAACAAGGCAGCCCCCACAAGCCAAGGAGGAGGCCAGGGGAGAAACCAGCCCTGCCAACGTCTTGAACTCGGGCTTCTAGCAGTAAACTTCTCTTGCTGAAGACCCCGTCCGTGGTTATGGCCATCCGTGCAGATGACAGGAGCGGTTGTTGGAACAGGGATGACGAGGGACTGCAGCCAGACAATCACAGTTCTTCCTTGGGATGCTTCCTAATCTAACAATCAGCCGAGAGCGCTTTCCTCTCCGACTGAAAGACTGGAGAAAATAAGCTCAGGGCTGGCTGTGGCCAAGGTTCCAAAATCGTGGGGCCAACTGGCTTCAGAATATGAAGCCAACTTGCAAAGGAAAACCAACCCAGACTTCTTGGAATTGGACGCCCAGAAACCAATCATCCTGAGGCCAACTCTGTTCCTGTCCTGACA
Organism: Panthera uncia; assembly: GCF_023721935.1. Classification (NCBI taxonomy): domain Eukaryota; kingdom Metazoa; phylum Chordata; class Mammalia; order Carnivora; family Felidae; genus Panthera; species Panthera uncia. The sequence continues at coordinate 85,308,490 of NW_026057586.1, read as the reverse complement.
TGAGCCAGAAGATTCCCCGTGAAGCCAATGTAATCAGGTCTCCCTCTTACAACTACAAAGTTCTGACTGAGACAAGAATCTCTGGAAAGCAATGCTCATGGCACCTTAAGTCACTTAATATGACAGCATGTAATGTTAACAGTAGAAATCCCACTGTAAAACTGAAACAACAAAATGGTAAGCCAAAACCCTTATGGCCAACAATCAAAACAGTATTTGGGGAAGCTTCTGTAACAGGTGTTTTGGGTTTTGAGGGTTTTTTTTGTTTTTTGTGTTTTAAGTAAACTCTATGCCCAACGTGAGGCCTGAACTCACGACGTGAAGATTAAGAGCCACACACTCCACCGACTGACCCAGCCAGGCACCCCGAGAGCTTGGCTTCTTGTCTAATGTTATGGACAGTACCAGAGAAGATTACCTCTTCACACATCATTTCTCTATAGCCATCTTCTATTTGGTTATTTCCCTCTTCTATGTCTTGGCTTCCCAGTAGAGAAACTTCTTCCTCGCTGTCTTTCCTTACGAGTGTGTAACCACTCTAACAACAACCAAAAGAATACAGAGTCATTGCCTTTAAAATCACAAGGACCTGACAAATCCAAAGTCAGAGCCCCTTCATTTCTCCTAATGATGCGGCTCTTCGAGATTAGAAAGTTGTTTATGAGAACGCAAGCATATCCTACCTGTTAGGATGGCTACTATCCAAGAAATGACAATAATAAGTATTGACTAGAGGAACTGGAACCCTTTGTGTACTGTTGGTAGGAATGTAAAACGGTGCAGCCACTGTGGAGAACAGTGCGGTGGTTCCTCAAAATAATCAAACATAGAACGTGATCGAACAACTCCATTTCTGGGCACGTGTCCAAAAATCTGAAAGGACTCGAAAAGATTTTTATACACCGTGCCGAAAGCGGCATTATTCACAATAACTGAAAGGTAGAAACAACCCAAGTACCCGTCGATGGATGAACTGATAAGCAAAATCTGATCTATCCGTGCAACGGAGTATTACTGAGCCTTGAAAAGGAAGGGATTCTGTTACAATCCAGATGAACCCCGAGGACATTACGCTCAGTGAAATAAGCCAGTCACAAAAGGACAAATACTGCATGAGTCCATGAATATGAGGTGCCTAGAGGAGTGAAACTCCTAACAACAAAAGTAGATGGTGGTTTTGAGAGGCTGGGGGAGGAGAGACGGGGAGTCAGCGTTTCATGGGGACGGAGTCTCCATTTGGGAGGAGGAGAAAGTTCTGGACGTGGACAGAGGTGACAGTATAGTCTATCACAATTATTTTTAAAGAAATCAAACGAGAAAGTGGACACCCGGGGAAACAGTCTAGGAAGAAATTTAACAAAATGGTAACCCTGGTTATAAGCGCATGACAGGATAGGGCACTCTTTCCTGTGCGTTCCACGTTTCCTATAATTGAGGGAGGTTATTTAAATTAAACGACACTTTAAAGAAAAAAGTCAAGAAGCAAGGAGGAGGAACAAAAAGCGCTTTGCCGATGACAACAGTGCCGGAGGACCTGCTTCGCACCCCCCGCCGGCCTGGTTCATCCCCGCACGGCCCGCGCCCACGGGCCCGCACCGCGGGCTCCGCAGCGAGCTTCTGCGGAACGGGCGACACCGAGCTTCCGGATAAAGGGAGCGCCGGCTTCACGTCAAGAGCCTGAGACCCTCTGAGAGGTGTTTTCTTTACGTCTCTTTCTGTACCTCCAACCAGGCACCTCCGAACACGCGTCCGGACCCACACTTACCCGGCTGACGCCAAAGCAGCTGCGCCCGTTGTGGAGCCACAGCAGGAAGAGGGGTTTTCCCAAGAAGAGCACGGGAACGGACAGCGCCGTGACGGCCAGCAGCAGTCTCTGGACGCGCTCCTGTCGCGCAGAAGGGGAGGAAGCCCGTTAAAATGCAAGGACGCGCTGGCCGGGTCACTGGTGCGTTTTAGGAGTGAACCTCCAGGAGAATGTCTCCTGATTTACAATAACGAGGAGCAGAAGGTAAACAAACGCAAAAGCCGAATTGTATTGGCCAGCAGGTCTTTTCCCAAACTCATAGCCGAATTCTAGAACTCATGAGTAACCCCACCGACAGGGTGGTAAAATAACACTTTGTTCAGATCGGCGAGGGATGCATAAGAACATTCTAAACCAGAGGCAAACCCCAACTCGTCATTTCCCAAAAACACTGAAAGAGGACGAATACAAACACGGGCTAGACATTTTTTTAGATTCTTGTTTTTATTATTATCATTGTAAAGATTACTTGAGGAACCTAAATGATAGTAAGTGGATTCACTTCTACACAAGAAAAATACTAAAAGAGCATTCAGAACAAAACTAAAAGCCTTTTCTTCAAAAGTCGGCATATTTAAGGGCGCCTGGGTGGCTCGCTGGGTTGAGCCACTAACTCTCGATCTCCGCTCAGGTCACGATCTCATAATTTGGGAGTTCAAGCCCTGCGTCAGGCTCTGTGTTGGTGATTCTCTATCTTCCTCTCTGTCTGCCCCTCCCCTGTTCGTGCTCTCTCTCTCTCTCTCTCTCTCCCTCTCTAAAATTAATAAGTAAACACGTTTTTTAAAGTACAGATATTTACCGTCACCTAAAAAGAAATCGAGAGCAAAGCACATTTGCGCTTATACAGCCACTGCAGTCTGTGTGGCTTTATGGGGCCCGGAGGCGGCAACGAAAACAAACGATCGGGCATCACACGGTCCCCCGCCTAGCCTTCCTCCACGGCCGCCCCCATGTGACGCACAGATTCCCAGAGCCGCGTGCACCACGTGGTACGAGCCAGCAGCAGGTATGCGTTAGCATCTCGTACCGCACCACCGACACGAATGTGCCCCGAAACGCGGAGAAACGCGGCGGCCACGGGCAGAGTCCCATCCGAAGTCGTGAGCTGTGTGGTCAAGCAGACCGGGCTAAAACCTGGGCTCCGCCGGCAGCTGTGTGACCAGGCCTGCCCTGAGCCACCGGGATGACACCACCGACCTCGAGGGCTAGCGTGAGTTAAGAAGAATAATCACGGAGAGCACTTCTCAGGCACACCGGAGACGTTAAATAAGGTAGTGCCCTTCAGTGATCCTCCCGGCCACGGCACCTGAGCGCCGCCGAACTCCCGTTGTGCCTGTCTCCCACAATCTACGTCATCCCACAAAAAGGTTCAACAAAGTAACCATGAAATCTAATCGAAAGATCACAAACAGGAGAACCATAAGTAAGAGTTGAAGCTCAAACAGTTCAAGAAGGACACGTGTGCACGGCTCACAGCGAAGCCCACGGTTCCACGAGCTGAGCTTCCAATCGGGCTTACAGTGAACCGAGCTGTCCGTGGAAGGCGGAAAACAAAACCAAACGCTCCATTTGCAGGGTCACCAAAATTAAAAAAACAAGAACAAAACACCTACAGCTTAGGAGAACACAGGTGAGGACAGTACTGAGAAGATTTCTCCGGTATCTCACAGACACTGGGAACACGACACGCAAGGTCCACAGCAGCGTCCTTCAGGAGTGACACTGTGGCACTCGACACAGCACAGAGACCCTCACCGTAATCACAACGCAAGCTCACGTTTATTGAGCACTGGTAGGTGCCAGGTACTTCTAAGTATTTGATCAGATTAACTGTGGACTACAAATTGGGTCCTATTTTTATTCCCATTTTACAGGTGAGGAAACTGAGGCACAGAGGAGTCAAGGTATGTGTTCAAAGTTCCCCGTCAAAGAAGTGACAGAGCTAGGATTGCAAGCAGGGCGGTCACCCCCGAGCCCTCACCCCGCCACCGTGGATGTGGTGGGCGTTACCCAAACATACCACTCTAGAAAAGCCAGTTTGCGAGAGGGTCCGTGTGCTGTGGGGTCCAGACGCCGGTTCTGGGATGCCCTGGCTTAGTCAGAGATTGATTTTAAAGCAACAAGAAAAGGGGGGGGGGGGGGGGGGGGGGGATTTGCCAGTCCTCAGAAACCCTCCAGTCCATACATTTTCTTCCCACAGTTTTGACGGCTACTGAGTGTTTCCCAGAGCCCCCAGCACAGTGTTCAGAGCAGGGTGACGAGCTCTTGCGACAACATACAAAGAAACAGGAAAGCCCCTACATTCCTGGGAGGCCTGCAGAAAGCCCCTTCAATCATCTACTGTTTAAAACAAAAAGGCTACCATCAGGACTTCCTGTAAGCTCACGGGGGTGGAAAAGAACGTTACCTACCTGCCCTGAGTAAAGACCATTCGTTTCACTAGCCGGGAATAAAAACATGTTAATAAATTCAATCAGAATGCTGGGAGCGACTCTGGAGGTTTCTGCCGAATAAACCAGCCACTTATAGACGATCATAAATATAAGGTATCCAAAGATGCACAGCATAAAGAGAAGTTCCGGGACAGAAACCAAATAAATATTGAACTTCTTCCGGAAATGCCTAGAAAACAAACCAAAATGGAATCAATCAAACCATTAGCAAGTTTGGACTGAGATAAAGAATGAAGGGGGCACCCGGGTGGCTCAGTCAGTTAAGTGTCTGACTTCGGCTCAGGTCACAATCTCACAATTCACAAGTTCTAGCCCCGCATCGGGCTCTGTACTGACAGCTCGGAGCCTGGAGCCTGCTTCGGATTCTGTGTCTCCCTCTCTCTCTGCCCCTCCCCCGCTCACACTCTGTCTCTCTCTCTCTCTCTCACAAAAGTAAATAAACATTAAAAAAAAAAAGACTAAAAAAAAAAAAAAAAATGAAGACAAAATTGCTCTTAAATTCTTTGTGACGAGGCCTCTCCCACCAGAACATCCTTTGTCTTATAACTCATACTACCGATTCAGATACATCCACGAAGAAAACAGATGTGAGCACAGTGGAAAGGCTAGCGTTTCACTAACAGGTCCAGTTAGAGGAAAAAGATGCAACGTCTTCCTCTTGACACGCTAGCTCTAGCAAACAAACAAAAAGCTTTCCAACTTATAATGAAATAAGAGTATGACAAAAATTACTTCTGGAAACAAATCTGAATGTACATGCCGCATGCCTCCCTCCCTTGAATGGAAAACTCCATGTGGGCAAAACCTGTCTTCTGTCTCCAGCACTACTCAGTCCCTGAAGCCTAAAACAGCGCCTGGCATATCCTCTACAATCAATAAATAGCTGCTAAATAAATGAATCACTGAAACGGTTAAAACCCTGTGTGATCACAACACAATCAAATGCACAGCATTCCAGTACACTGGCTGCCTTTAAGGGCAGGCCCATACAGTCCACCCTCAAGAGGCAAAGTTTAAGAATACCAAATTTGGCTTATAAATACTGCTTTAAAAAAAAAAATCTGGGGGCACCTGGGTGGCTCAGTCGGTTGGGCATCCGACCTCAGCTCAGATCATGGTCTTGCGGTTCATGGGTTCGAGCACTGCGTCGGGCTCTGTGCGAACAGCTCAAAGCCTGGAGCCTGCTTCAGATTCTGTCTCCCTCTCTATCTGCCCCTTCCTCACTCGTACTCTGTCTCTCTCTCCCTCTCTCTCTCCCTCTCTCTGTCAAAAATAAATAAACATTAAAAAAACTTTAAAAAAATCTGTACTTACAAGTGGTTAAATATTCCCAGAATGACTCCAAAAGTCATGTGAATAATTCCTAAAATCACAGACATTTTCATTTTGAAAGAGTTTAGGAAAGTGAGGCGATTTGTGGCCAAGTTCCAAATCTGAAGACAAAACAAAACAAGACATCTTTAACTTCCTTCAACTGCTTCAGGACACACAGGTGACACCGGACATAGGAAGGCAGCTACAGATTTAAAAGGAAAGCAACGTTCAGACTTCCTCCTTGACGCCTGTGATCTGAGAACCACTGATTTCCTGAAACCAGGACCAGACTGTTACCAACAATCCCGTCTTTAATATGAATGCAAAGGATGCCAAACGAAACCACACTGTGTTTAGGGAAGCGGCCTGTGAGGCGAGACCGAGAGGAAGAGCAGGGGAAGAGTCACACGGAGTCAGCGGGGCGGCCAGTTCCCTCTGGGGAGGGCCGGTGCAGCCAGGGGCGCATTCCAGGTCCCGGGGTCACTTACCCTGGGGGGTGGGGGTGGGGGGCCGTACAACTATGTGTGTTAGGACTTCACAGACAGGTTTTATACATCCTTGTGCGTGTGCGTTCTATAATAAAGTTTAACAGGAAGGGAGGGAGGAAGCGTCAGTGCAGCAAGTGGCCAAACCGTGCTGATAAGACCCAGGGCACCCAGGCTCAACCCCCCGGGGCTCCCTGACCAGCCCCTCCAGGCCCCCGCCGCTGATTACCTCTCTTCTCTCTTCTCTCTCTGAAAAATTAATTCCTACAGTCCCTCACTCGGGGGATTAGGAAAAGGGAAACAGGGCCTGTTAGTTCTTTTTAAGTGAGAAGAAGGTTCTAGAAAGAGGTATTTAGGCTGACTTCAGCTTGACTGCCTGGACCCACGGGAAAAAGCCCACTGACGGCGCCCTCCTCGGGGGAAGCAGGGGCGGGAGAGGAGGAAAGTCGGCAACAACGCAATATCTCGCCAGCGACATGTAAGTCTATCTTTCATCACTAAGCCTAAAGCAACTGGGTACAGAACAATCTTTTAGGCAAAAACAGGGGAGAATAAGAAGATAGATTTAAAAGTTCATAAAGAAACTTGGCAGGAGACGCTAAAACTACCTCCAGCCGTTCCCGAGTCAGGGGAAACTGAGGAAATAAGGACTGGACAGAGGAGACCTTCGCAAGAGCTGGACCTTGCCTACGCACATGGATCTATTTTTTAACCAGATGAGTGTGGTGCCAATTTTTAAAATTAAATCAAAGCGAAACGAGGCAGTACCGTGCCCTAGTCTCTTCCTCCCCCCACAAAACGCCCTCCTAAACTTTCTTCCTTGGAGCCTATATTCAGAAATGTTTCTCTCCTTAAAGCAAGGCCACACATTATTAGGAATCTGGCTCCAAAATGCTGTACCTTAAAGAAATTGTTATGAAAGTTTTTTCAAGTTTCCAGTTATATGAAGATGCAAGGCAACAAGGCTGAATTACACAAATTACATTTAGAGGCGAGAATGAACAGACCGGTTAGGAGGGCACTGGCTTGGAAAGCTCCGATGAAGGTGCCGGACCTTTCTCTTCAGTTTTTTCATTTCTGCACACGATTATAGCTCACGCCCCCAGACCGATTTTGAGTTGGTTTCTAAGTTCCCCTTTCTAGGGTGAGATTCTCCCAGAAGACGGCCAACAGTCCAGAAAAATGGTCCTTCAGCCTGGAGGTAGCCTGCTGGGGGCCTGGGCACCGGGTGGGAGCCTGGGAGGAGCCTGGTGGGGGCCTGGCATGGGCCTGGGGGGGGGGGGGCCCTGGAGGGAGCCTGGCAGGAGCCCGGTGAGGCCTGCCTGCTGAGCCCTGTGGGGCATGGGGTGGGGGCGGCAGTCCCGGTCCCCTGCAGCTGCGTCTTTCTTTTCCTTCTCCAAACACTTCCCATTTCAAACAACTACCTCAATAAGCACCCTGAGAACCTTAAGGTCCCTTTCAGCTCTAAAATTCCTATTATTTCTTTCTAGATCACAGGGTAAAAAAACAAAAATTTCCACAAAGAAAAAAGAGATTTAGGAAGCTGCCTCCACTTAAAGGCTCCTGAAATGCCATTTCTCCCTCGAGGTCAGGAACCCCGACGGCGTGCGGCCCCACCTCTCTGGATGGACTCCTCCCACTGGGCACTGACCCGGGCTCCCACAGGGACAGCTCAGCTTCATCTCTAAACCAACTTGACTGGGGATGCACATGGGCCACGGCCACCCAGGCTGAAACCCCCCAGGGTACCTTCCCCACCTCCTGCAACCCGGGGAACCTTCTGAGGAAGCACTCGGACATTTAAAACCAGGTGCACCACAGAGGGAGCGGAGATAATGGCGAGGAACAGGTGCACTCACGGGATCGATACCAAGAGGGTAAGGGCCTTGGAACACTCCAGGAACGCTCGGGTCCAGCTGCAAAACCCTGTTGTGCCTGACGATGCTGTCACTGTAACAGAAAGCAGAGTGAGCAGGCTGACCTAGCGGAGGCCGGAGGAACCTCCGAGAAGCGCTTTCCGACCTAAAACACCGCTGGGTAACACACACTTACTTCCAGAGCCCCATCTTCTTCTGCTCCGCAGGGGTGTGGCTGGAGCTGTACATGGCTGACACGCTCCACCCAGAGCCAAACAGGTTGACCGACTTTGAAAAGCAGTCGTTGTAGATGAGGCCCGTGTACACGGAGAACAGCCCCATCAGCAGGAGGATGTATCGGCCATTGAAAAACATGCGCATGATCTGTGGAAAGCAGGGCAGGTGAGCAGAGGGGGACCGCGCGAAATCGCAGGAGCGGGACCCACGTGGGCCTGGGACTTCTCAGAGGGCTGGCGTGGGGGGCATCGCCGTCACAGAGACCACAGGCCCGCACCCCTTACGGCTCTGTCCTACAGTGACGCTTACTGCCAAAAACTGACATTTAAGATCATCCCTGCTAATCACCCAACCAGACGTAAGGAGCTGCGGTGTTTGTAGTCTCACCTCTTGTGACTGATTTAGTCTGGGGTGGTTTTCATTTAACACCAGCAAGAGGGCAAACAAGAACATCACGAAGCCATGTCCGAAGTCTCCGAACATCACGGCGAACAGAAAGGGGAAAGTGATGATGGTGAAGAGGGCTGCGGGGAGAGCAAGACGCTTGACTCACCGGAGGCAGAAAATTCTAGTTAATTCCAACACCCGACCTTCTCCAGAATTCTCAAAAGAGAACGGACAGGTTCAAGGGAGCAGTTTACACTCAGGACAACGACACAACAGCAGCAGCGAGCCCGTTTCCCCAATGCCTGTCACGGCGTCGTGGGGAGAGGCAGCGGCAGTGGCGCACGAGGCAGGAGGATGTACGAGGTCACACCGCCCACCTGGGTTCACTTCTCGGTAGCTCCCGACTCCATAGGCGTCCACAATGTTCTGAAAGCCCTCGGTGAATTTGTTGGTGCGGATTAGAGTCGGGGGGGGTTTCTTTTGTTGGGATTGTGTTCATAAATGAGGGGATTGTAGCACCGCTCTCTCTCTTTCACATAAAAAGAAAGAAAGGAAAAATTAGTACCCAAAATCCCGTTCCATGACCACGGGCTCCCTGCTACGGCGAGGCTCTGCGTGGCCACGCGGACAAGTGCTGACCACCCTCGGAGGCTCACGGGCAGAGGGGGTGACAGCACGAGTCGGGGGGGTGGCGCCGGGGGGCTGCAGTCCTGCAGAAGAGTATGGTGGCCAGGCTGCAAGGACGGGAAAGCGGACGGAGGGGCTAGGGATGACAGGGACAGGTGGATGACGTGGTCTCAGAATCACGAACATAAAACTGAAATTTAATATTATGCCTCATAAAAACATTCAAGAGGAATCTGGAGACAACTACAGTATCTAATAAAACCGAAAAATAGACGAGAATAATCGTCAATCTCAATGAGGGCTGGATCCCAGGAACCGGGAGATCATGACCTGAGCTGAGATGAAGATTCGGACACTTAACCGACTGAGCCGCCCAGACGCCCCCCCTTGAGTATCTTAAACAGGTTCTGCAGAACTAATATACAAATAGACGATGTACTTACATTATACATAACACAGAGTTCCTTTCAGTATCTCAAACGTATATTCTTATGTATGAGCATACGTTATGTCTAATACAGAATTTCCTTGAATATTTAAACACGTTTCAGAAAACTAATTTCATTTAAAAGTGATCAAAAGAAGAATGCAGGTCAGACTTTTATATAAAGTTGTAGTTAAAAAAAAAAACAACAAACTGAGCAGAACAACATCCCTCTGAACAATGAAAGCATGCCAGAAAGACATACTCACAGAAGAGATGACAATTTAACTTACTATATCAAAGTGAGCAAAAACATTACAAAAATAATACCGGATATGAAAAAAAAAACCCACAAAGCAGAATAAGAGTCTGAAATGAGGTGACAGAACTCAGAAAAGTATTAGAAGAAAAAGAAAAAATATGCAGAAACGAGACAAAACTAGAAAAAACTCCAAGGTGAAGACACCTTCCTAGTAATAACGCTGCAAGAGAAATAGACAAAAGAATGGAAATTTTTAAAAATCAAAAAGTAAAGAAAGACAAAAAGGATTCAAGGAAAAGTGACAAACACTGAAGATAAGGTTTAACTTAAACATAACAGCAGGTCCCGAAGGAGAAAACCAGAGCAAGAGAATGGAGCAAATACTAAAAACTATAGTTGAGAATTTTTCTGAAACTTTTTTTAAAACTACATATTAAGAGGACACACTGTATATCTGAAAATACCAACCCGGAATAACAGAATCAACACACAGTCTAGTAAAATCATTGAAAAAAATCCTTAAGCGTGTGGGCAAAAAAAAGAAAGTACCAAGACTTATAAGGAAAATTCTATCAATATCAGGCTTTTTTGTTAGCAACGCCATGCCAGAACAAAATGGAATCACATGTTTAAGACACCCATGGAAAACAACAACAAAAATTTTGAAACACGAGCCCAGGATTTTATTTCCAAACAACAAACTTCCGATTATAAAGGCAGGAGGCATACACTACTACGAACACGGGAGAACTCAGGGAGCACTGTTCCCATGAGCCCCTGCTCAGGACTCGGAGAACACACTTCAGACAGCCAGAGCGGCTACAGCACCCAGAGACAATGGAAGCACCAGAACTGCTGATGTCCCCATCAAACTCCCTCCCACTGGCAGCAAAAGGCATGGTCTAGACATCAGCCAACCCACAGGTACATGTGATGCAGGGTGACTGGCTGGTTTTCAGCAATGAGGAAATGTGGTAATTGGCTGGTCGTGTCGACGCAAGCCAGCCCTCTTCCAAAAAAAAGTAAAAGTCCATTTGTGCCATCAAAGAATTATGTGACGAAACGTGACTAACAAAAAAAAACCTCATATGAAAACTTGCTTCCTTAGCTGTCACTTGAAACATGTAAACCTACTATTTCTAATGAAGAACTGGGTTTTGATGCAGGAAAAAAAAAACCTCACAGGAACATGGCAGACTGACACCATGGCCCGGGAGTCAGGCGCTGGAGCCTACTCTTCAAAGTTCAGAAGCCATACAAGCGAATTGATAAGTTCAACTATATTTAACAAAAAACTACTGCATGACCAAAGCAAGCCAACAAACAGAAACATCAAAAGACGAGTGGCAAATTGAGGACAATATTTTTTCTCATGTCACAAAGAGCCAACAGAAATTAGTAAGAAAAAAACCAACAAACCAGTAGAAAATGGGCAAAGCAAAAAATAATAATAATTAAAAATGGGGGGGTGGCACTTGGGTGGCTTAGTCCGTTGGGCGTCTGACTTTGGCTGAGGTCATGATCTCGCGGTCTTTGAGTTCGAGCCCCACGTCAGGCTCTGTGCTGACAGCTCAGAGCCTGGAGCCTGCTTCGGATTCTGTGTCTCCCTCTCTCTCTGACCCTCCCCCGCTTATGCTCTGTCTCTGTCTCAAAAATAAATAAACGTTTAAAAAAAAAATAGTAAAAAAAATAAAAAGAAAATGGGCAAAGCAGAAAAACACAGAGCTCATTAAAAAAGGAAAATTCAAATGGCTCTTAAAGAAAAGATTTTCTTTTAATTTTTTTTTTTTTAATTTACATCCAAATTAGTTAGCATATAGTGCAATGATTTCAGGAGTAGATTCCTTAGTGCCCCTTACCCATTTAGCCCATCCCCCCTCCCACAACCCCTCCAGTAACCCTCAGTTTGTTCTCCATATTTATGAGTCTCTTCTGTTTTGTCCCCCTCCCTGTTTTTATATTATTTTCGTTTCTCTTCCCTTATGTTCATCTGTTTTGTCTCTTAAAAGTCCTCATATGAATGAAGTCATATGATTTTTGTCTTTCTCTGACTGATTTCACTTAGCATAATACCCTCCAGTTCCATCCACGTAGTTGCAAATGGCAAGATTTCATTCTTTTTGATTGCTGAGTAATACTCCATTGTGTGTGTGTGTGTGTGTGTGTGTGTGTGTTTGTGTGTGTGTGTGTGTGTGTGTATCACATCTTCTTTATCCATCCATCCATCGATGGACATTGGGGCTCTTTCCATACTTTGGCTATTGTCGATAGCACTGCTATAAACGTTGGGGTGTGTGTGCCCCTTCGAAACAGCACACCTGTATCCCTTGGATAAATACCTAGTAGTGCAATTGCTGGGTCATAGGGTAGTTCTATTTTTATTTTTTTGAGGAACCTCCATACTGTTTTCCAGAGTGGCTGCACCAGCTTGCGTTCCCACCAACAATGCAAAAGAGATCCTCTTTCTCCGCATCCTCACCAACATCTGTTGTTGCCTGAGTTGGTAATGTTAGCCATTCTGGCAGGTGTGAGGTGGTATCTCATTGTGGTTTTGATTTGTATTTCCCAGATGATGAGTGCCATTGAGCATTTTTTCATGTGTCAGTTGGCCATCTGGATGTCTTCTTTGGAGAAGTGTCTATTCATGTCTTTTGCCCATTTCTTCACTGGATTATTTGTTTTTTGGGTGCAGAGTTTGAGAAGTTCTTTATAGATTTTGGATACTAACCCTTTATCTGATATGTCATTTGCAAATATCTTCTCCCATTCTGTCGGTTGCCTTTTAGTTTTGCTGACTGTTTCCTTCGCTGTGCAGAAGCTTTTTATTTTGATGAGGTCCCAGTGGTTCATTTTTACTTTTGTTTCCTTTGCCTCCAGAGACATGTTGAGTAAGAAGTTGCTGCGGCCAAGATCAAAGAGGTTTTTGCCTGCTTTCTCCTCGAGGATTTTGATGGCTTCCTTACATTTAGGTCTTTCATCCATTTTGAGTTTATTTTTGTGTATGGTGTAAGAAAGTGGTCCAGGTTCATTCTTCTGCATGTCGCTGTCCAGTTTTCCCAGCACCACTTGCTGAAGAGACTGTCTTTATTCCACTGAATATTCTTTCCTCTTCATCAAAGATTAGTTGGCCATAGGTTGTGGGTCCATTTATGGGTTCTCTATTCTGTTCCATTGATCTGAGTGTCTGTTCTTGTGCCAGTACCACGCTGTCTTGATGATTACAGCTTTGTAGTATAGCTTGAAGTCTGGGATTGTGATGCCTCCTGCTTTGGTTTTCTTTTTCAAGATCGTTTTGGCTACTCGGGGTCTTTTCTGGTTCCATACAAATTTTAGAATTATTTCTTCTAGCTCTGTGAAGAATGCTGGTGTTACTTTGATAGGGATTGCATTGAATATGTAGATTGCTTTGGGTAGTATCGACATTTTAACAATATTTGTTCTCCTATCCGGGAGCATGGAATATTCTTCCTTTTTTGTGTGTGTCTTCTTCAATTTCTTTCATAAGCTTTCTATAGTTTCCAGTGTACAAATTTTTCACCTCTTTGGTTAGATTTATTCCTAGATATTTTATGGCTTTTTGTGCAACTGTAAATGGGATCGATTCCTTGATTTCTCTTTCTGTCGCTTCATTGTTGGTGTATAGGAATGCAACCGATTTCTGTGCGTTGATTTTTTTTTCAATATATGAAGTTTATTGTCAAACTGGTTTCCATACAACACCCAGTGCTCATCCCAAAAGGTGCCCTCCTCAATACTCATCACCCACCCACCCCCTCCCTCCCACCCCCCATCAACCTTCAGTTTGTTCTGTTTTTAAGAGTCTCTTATGCTTTGGCTCTCTTCCACTCTAACCTCTTTTTTTGTGTGTGCGTTGATTTTATATCCTGCAACTTTGCTGAATTCATGAATCAACTCTAGCAGTTTTTTGTGGAATTTTTTGGGTTTTCCATATAGAGTATCATGTTCATCTGCAAAGAGTGAAAGTTTGACCTCCTCCTGGACAATCTGGATGCCTTTTATTTCTTTGTGTTGTCTGATTGCAGAGGCTAAGACTTCCAATACTATGTTGAATAACAGTGGCGAGAGTGGACATCCCTGGCTCGTTCTTGACCTTAGGGGAAAGCTCTCAGTTTTTCCCCATTGAGGAGGATATTAGCATTGGGTCGTTCATATATGGCTTTTATATCTCGAGGTATGCTCCTTCTATCCCTACTTTCTTGAGGGCTTTTTATCAAGAAATAATGCTATATTTTGTCAAATGCTTTCTCTGCATCTATTGAGAGGATCATTATGGTTCTTGTCCTTTCTTTTATTGATGTGTTGAATCACATTAATTGTTTTGAGGAAATTTAACCAGCCCTGAATCCCAGGTATAAATCCCGCTTGGTCGTGGCAAATAATTTTTTTAATGTATTGTTGGATCCGGTTGGCTATTATCTTGTTGAGGATTTCTGCATCCATGCTCATCAGGAAAATTGGTCTATAGTTCTCCTTTTTAGTGGGGTCTCTGTCTGGCTTTGGAATCAAGGTAATGCTGGCTTCATAGAAAGAGTTTGGAAGTTTTCCTTCCATTTCTATTTTTTGGAACAGTTTCAAGAGAATAGGTGTTAACGCTTGCTTAAATGTTTGGTAGAATTCCCCTGGAAAGCCATCTGGTCCTGGACTCATTTTTTGGCAGATTTTTGATTACTGATTTCATTTCTTTACTGGTTATGGGTCTGTTCAAATTTTCTATTTCTTCCTGTTTCAGTTTTGGTAGTGTATATGTTTCTAGGAATTTGTCCGTTTCTTCCAGATTACCCATTTTATTGGCATATAATTGCTCATAATATTCTCTTATTATTGTTTTTATTTCTGTTGTGTTGGTTGTGATTTCTCCTCTTTCATTCTTGATTTTATTTATTTGGGTCCTTTCCTTTTTCTTTTTGATCAAACTGGCTAGTGGTCTATCAATTTTGTTAATTCTTTCAAAGAACCAGCTTCTGGTTTCATTGATGTATTCTACTGTTTTTTTGGTTTCAACAGCATTAATTTCTGCTCTAATCTTTATTATTTCCTGTCTTCTGCTGGTTTGGGGTTTTATTTGCTGTTCTTTTTCCAGCTCCTTAAGGCATAAGGTTAGGTTGTGTATCTGAGATCTTTCTTCCTTCTTTAGGAAGGCCTGGATTGCTATATACTTTCCTCTTATGACCGCCTTTGCTGCGTCCCAGAGGTTTTGGGTTGTGGTAATTTTTTTTTTAATGTTCATTTGTTTTCAAGAGAGAGACAGAGCACAAGCAGAGGAGAGGCAGAGAGGGAGACACAGAATCCGAAGCAGGCTCCAGGCTCTGAGCTGTCAGCACAGAGCCCGATGCGGGGCTTGAACTCACAGACTATGAGGTCCTGACCTGAGCCGAAGACGGACGCTTAACCGACCGAGCCACCCAGGAGCCCCTGATAAAAAACTTTTAACCTCATTCAAAGTAAGAGAAACGCAGTAGCTGATACCATCCATCAAAACTGACCCAGCAATTCCATATCTGGGCCTCTCCTCCGACAGACCTGTGTGTGTGAACCGCCACGGCCAAGTGGCAGTTGCCACGGTGGTACTGGTCACATCAGGCACCACACCGCCTAAATGAGCAGGCAGCCAGGTCGCCAGGCCACGGCACATCCATAGAGCAAAGTATTAAATAGTATAAAAAGTAGGGAAGTTCTATTAAGTGAAAAGAACAGAATGAATAACCAGCAACCTTCCGTGAAAGCAGGAAGATATCCATTCGTACGTGCTTACCCTTCAGTTAAGAAACCCAAAGACCCAGCAGAAAACAGCCCTTGTCTCTGAAGTGACAGGGTAGGAGGAAGCCACTTCACTGCGTCTCTTCTGTTATATGTATGTTTTACTTCTCTAACCACACGACCAGAAGAGCCGATGAAAGCTGCGCGCGCCCGCGCACGCCCTCGGATGACGCGCTCTCCGGGGCATCGGTCCAGGACAGGAGTCAGCACAGCCCTCTCCCCGCTCCCAGACACTCCCACGCTCCTTGGCGTCTCCCGGGTTCTCAGGCGTCCCCAGAGCAGCCCCAGTCCCTCCGTCTGGTCCCGGCCGCCTTACCGACCCCTCCTCGAGCGCCCGGCGCAGCTCGTGCAGATCGGCCTCAGGACACCAGACTTCGGCGATGAGGCACTTGTTGGTCACGTCGAAGCTGCACATGTTCAGCATGTGGTAAATGGCTTTCATCTTCTTCACCTGGATGACGTGGCTGTAGACGGATTCGGCGGCTTTACACAGCACTTGCCTTAAATAATCCTCGGTTTTGTGGAGCACCTGCGTGGGAACAAACACAGGCTTTCCCAGCTTTTGTCCCCGGCACCGGCCCCTCCTGGGCTCATTCCGTGTCTTCCCGGCCGCCAGGACCGCCAGGCGGCACGCGGAAAGCAGCCCAGCCGATCGGATGCTCTCTCGGGAGCTGCCCCTCCAGGACACAGCCCCCAGGGCACAGGAGGTGGCTGGGTGTTACCATCTGGGTGCCGGCACGGCGGCCTGGCTGGGCCCACGGAGCTCCCATCCTTCCCATTCATTCCCAGTCTCGGCTCAGTGCCCGGTCAGCCCCGAGGGCCACCAACTCCACCCTGTCACATTCGGGCCTGAAACCCCCTTTTGCTTAGGTGGGTGGGAGTCCACTTCTTGCCGCCCGGAGCCCTCGTTGATACAAGGAGGAACGGTCATTGAAGTAGTGAAGGCAAAAAAACGACAGCCACCACTTTAAACGGGTGGCCCGTCTCCTGCGATGACCAGAGGATCTTCTCTAAAGTCCCACCATCACCACCTAGATTTCTCACAGGCGGCTAAAATAAAACTTCCACCAAGAGGAGCGAGGTGAGTCACTTTCCAATCTCCCAAGAACATCTCGATTTGTCCACAACCAAACGTTTCCACATTGAAAAACAAGGCAAATGGACTTGTAAATGTTTTACACACCTCAGGTAAGGAGGCAACAGTTTACTCACAGTGTAGAGATCCTGAATCCGGGTATTGAGCCCCTCCTGAATCTCCTTCCGCTCCTCAGCTGTGTTCGGGTAGGGGTAAACGTGGCAGTGGTAACTACAAGACAGAATGCAACAGTCTCACGCCCGTCGGGACCAGGAGAGGCGACGGCAAACACTAGAACCGAATTCAGTGCACCACGTGGACACATCTCCCCCCAAAAGGGAACAGAAGCAGCCTTCTGGGAGAAAAAGGTCAGACACAGGCACCTGCCTGCGCCGGGGCCTTGTACACGGAGACACTCGACAAATGTCTACGGGCTTCAACACATTTAGCACACTCTCTCTTGGTTCCGTGTTCCCTCCCTGCCCCCGATCGTTCCCGGAGCTTGCTCCCCATTCCAACTTTCTGAAATCCACCCCAGTCCTTGGGCTGGGAATTCACTAAACAGGTTTGAACACACAACGGTCATTACTTTTAAAAGAAAGAGAAAATAAAGGGAGGGGGAGAAAAAAAAAAAAAGCTCCGGTGTCCTAGCAACTGCTTTGGACACGTGGTGGGTGCAGGGAGCCCCTCCCTCGCCTCCCAGGGCCCGCCTTCTTGGGGGGCTGCGTGGCACCCGAAACACACGAGGTGTGCCTCCCTACTGCACTCTGCCTTCTGCCTTGACACCTTCCTGCCACACTTAACATTGTAAGTTCTGACTATTAAAATTAAATACTCACTCTAGCCTTGTCCTAAGCAACACTGTGTGTGAAATCATGGGCTTGTGTGCTGGTGACGGTTTTTCTAATGTACACTGAATAAACATCTATGAAATTAACAACAGGTTCGTCCATGTAACACTTAAAATTACTTTCCGTATCACCGGTGACAGAGCATTCGACTCTGGGAAACACTTTATAAAGGAAATACCAAGCCCCAGCCTCACCCCCACGGGAAATAAGCCATCTAAAAACAAAGGGCATTCTTTTGACTTTTTTGTTTGGCTTTTCCTATTTTTCCACTGTTGAGGAGAACAAGTCACAGAGAGATTTCCGTTGTGACACTCCTTCGCGCATGGCGGTGGCCGACGCTGCACGGGAGTGTCTTGCCTGTGTGGCCTCAGTCCCGAAGCCCAGGGAGGGAGGAGAGTGCCGCTCCCTCTTACAGGGAGGGAGCCTGGACGTGGTGACTTACCCAGCCCGCCCTGGGCGTGGGCGGTGAAGCCACTCAGTCCTCACCACTCACC
Source organism: Panthera uncia (assembly GCF_023721935.1). Classification (NCBI taxonomy): domain Eukaryota; kingdom Metazoa; phylum Chordata; class Mammalia; order Carnivora; family Felidae; genus Panthera; species Panthera uncia. The sequence continues at coordinate 85,290,443 of NW_026057586.1, read as the reverse complement.
AGGCCTCCTCCCCCCACAGTGCAGAGAAACCTGTCAAACACCGAGCAAAAGAGGAACCGTACGCTCAGTGATGACACACGGGCCTCTGCGGAGCTCAAAGCCACAGGAAGGCACAAAATACCAAAACGTGACTCCTTCTCGGATTATTCTTAAGCCCTGATTCCCAAAGAGAAAATAAAATCTAAGAATGTTATTAAACATGATCTCTACTTCTCAATTATTTTAAGTGTAACACTGACAAGAGGTGACGAACTGAATGTTTAACAACATGGTATCACAGGGGCACTTGGGCGGCTCAGTCGGTTGAGCGTCTTGACTCCTGCCTTCGGCTCAGGTCATGGATCTCACGGTTTGTGAGATCAAGCCCCACGTCGGGCTCTGTGTGGACAGCACGGAGGCTGCTTGGGATTCTCTCTTCTCTCTCCACCCCTCCTCCTGCTCACGAGCACGTGCTCTCTCTCTCAAAATAAATAAATAAACTTACAAAAAGACCAACGTGGTATTACAGCAAAGACACGTAACAGAACGCAACAGGCTTTGCACTCACCGTGGCTCCCTTCAAACACGGAGGGGTTTTTAAGGAAAACTAGAGACTACCGAATACAAAGAAACACATCAAATGAAATGTTTCGTGTTCTTACCAATCACATATCTTCTTAACCTTGTGGCCAATCTGCTCTCCCCAAAAGGATATTAAAAACACATACCACTTTATGACTTCTCCCTAAAAGAATAAACCGGGATCATTGTTACTCCTGTGTCCAGGTCTCTGAAAATGCTGGCAGCAAAAACTCTGTTAAAAAGTGCATTGGTTCATTCCTGTAGCAGATGCAGCCATCCTGGCCTCTGCAGACTCCGTCACTACACTTCACCCAAACTGGCCACGCTGTATTCATGACCCTGAGAGCAGTACCGGCCATGGCTTTGGCCATTTATAGACACACCGCAGAGCAGCCCAAAGTTGGAGCCACTCGATGTGCGTACTCAGCCGAGGTCAAACAGGGCGGCTCTCTGCCTTGTTCCCTCTCATCCTGTACACAAGGGTCCTTCTCATGGTTTGCTTAGGATCATGTCTTTCAGATTTGCGCTCTTTGTTGCAGGTTTCACTATCTAAAATGGTCCTCAGGCAGAACGCTGACGTGCTAGCTAGCGTTCCTGAGCCCAAGAAGGCAGTGAAGACAGAGAAAATGCGTGGGTTAGATAAGGTTCCTTCAGGCGTAAGTCACAGTGCTGCTAGCAGAGTTCAGTGTTCAATGAATCGATAATACACACTGAATAGAGACACACATAAAACAAGGTTATTATCGGCTGGTGGACAAAATGTGACCAGAGGCTCACAGAAACCTAAGGCTGCATTTCTGCTAGGACGGTGGTTCAGTGTCATTCGTTCATGTGTTCGTGGAGACCCTACAGAGCTACCATAAATACTGAGAATTGACTATATTTACAAATATTCTAGACATAAAACTGAATAGGTTTTTGGCCTATTTCCCAGGCACTGTTCTAGGTGCTAGGAATATAGAACTGAACAAAAGAGACAAAAATCCCTGACCTGGGAGGGCTGGGGAGCTCGTAGTCAAGTTGGCAGCGAGGGACACAAAGAAAAACACAGCGTACCAAATGGCCGTAAGTGCCGTAAAGAAAACAGAGCTGGAAGAGGAGAAAGGGAGGGGAGGCTGGGGTGGTGATTTTAAATAGGGTGACCAGGGAAGGCCTCCCTGAGAAGAGCATTGGAGCTTAAAGGCGTAAAGAAGGGAGGGAGCCGTGCGGCCACTGAGGGAAGGACCTTCCCAGGCCCAGAAGAGCTCACAGAGAAGCAGGAGCAGGGAAGGCAAGAAGGCCACACACGGAAGGGGAGTGGACAGGTCAGACACGTGACGAGGCCACAAGAGGTGACACTGCAAGGCTCTGGGTGTTTTGCCAAGTGAGACAGGAAGCCACTGGAAGGTTTTAAGTAGAGGAGTGACGTGATCTTACAGGGATTGTTCTGGATGCTGGGAGGAGAGAGCACAGCAGGGCAGTGGCCGGGGCAGGAGCTCAGGACAGAGGCTCCTGCAGAATGGATGTACCTGAGGTGTGGAGCAGGGTGGAGGTGACGAGAAAGGCCAGAGTCTCTTCCTATTCAAAAGACACGGCCAATCACTCCGCTACATGATTAATCATGAGGTGTGAGGAAAAAGAGAAGAGTCAGGAAGACCCCCCCAAGGCTCTGGGCCTGAGCAGTCGGAAGGACTGAGTAGCCTCTTACCGAGATGGCATGCCTGGCAGGGCAGGTAGGAGAGGAAAGATCGGGAGGTCCAGTTTTAGACACCCGGTGGAAATGTCTTTCAGATTTTTAAAAGAGACACAGAGTAGCCAGCTATACAGAAAAGTCTCTTTTTGAGAAGAGAGGTCCAAGTTCTAGATATACATTTGGGAGGAAGTATTTAAAGCTGTGAAATTATACAGGATCCCTAGGGGCAGAGAGAGGAGAGAAGCAGTCTAAGAATCGAGCCCTGGGCCACAGGAGGCGGGGGAACAGGTTGGGGAGCCTCAGAGAAGCCCAGGCAGGTGGGTCCCAAGGCAAGGACAAAGGGTGGCCAGGGGGTTGCAGGAGATGGTTGATGTGGTTAGGAGACCGGTTACACTGAATAAATAAGTAAACTGAGCGATTCATGAAATACGTTGAGGATAAGGGGAGGCAGATTTCTCACTTGTCAGAAAAGAGCTGGAAAAAGGTTAAGTCTAGAAAGAACTGATCAGAATTTTAAGTTATAGTCGGGACACATAGCTTTATAAAATGTAAGCACAGGGAGCCACAGAGGTGGTTACAGCTGTGCGCGTGGACATGTGCGGGTGTGCGTGCGTGTGCGTGTGTGCACACACACATGCTACCGCTGGAAGGGCCCAGAAACGACGACACTCCCGTACGCGGTGAGCACTCGAGCACCCAGACCTTTGTAAACATCGTCCACTAAAAGGAACCAGGGGTCCTTGGAGAAATGGCTGGGTCCAGGCCAGGCACCGAAAGCCCAAGATGAAGCTGGAATGCGTTGTGCTGCCAGAAAGGAAGGGAATGCTCAGTGAACGCTAACGACAGGCCAAACGACACAGGAACATGTGTGAAGGGACCTTCTGTAGCTGAATCAGGGACAATTTGGGCATCCAAATAAACACTGAGTGTGACAGATTACAAGTCATTAAATACAATGGGAAGCCATGAGTCCTTGGATGCGAGAGGGGAGAAGCGTACCTTCCGTGGAATCGCTAATAAGTACAGAAGGAAAGATGGAAATCGAGAACCCACATGGTTACCACGTGGCAGCCATGACGGAGGTGGCAGATTCGAGGGCCGTCAATGGACGCTACAGGTGGTGGGCAGGCTGGTGATCGGGACACTAGCACCACTTGGAACACCTCCCGCCAAGCTACTCATCAATCACAAAAGGCAACACGATGCCATGAAAGCAGAGGAACCCGGCAGACGGCCACGTGACCAGGTCGACGTTACGGGCCCGCACCTGACGAGATGCGCTGAGATGGCCAGAGCGTCACTTCCAAGGTGTCCCTGCCAAGAACATATGGCCCGAGTCTGGTGGTGACGAAACATCAAGTGGCCCAGAGGGATGGGGTCAGCCTGTTCCAGACGCGACTACAGACCCAGGGGAGGTGCTGGATCAGGAAGGAAGAAAGACAATCTGCTGGGAGGTGGGCATGGCAAGTTCGGAGTGTTCAAAAGAGCCGCACCCGTGCTCTTTCCCTCTTTCGGAGGGGCCCCCCGTGGTTGTGGAAGAGTGTCCTTGCTTGGGAGTACCCGCACTGGAGTGACTCAGGGGTGACAGAGTCTATGGCTTCCTTGTAGAAAGTGTGCAAAGAGCCTAGTGAAAACGGGAAGAGACAGAGAGAGCACACGGGTGACAGAGCAAATGTGGGAACCTGTTAACGACAGGGAAATGTGGGTGAGGGGATATGACAAGTCTCTGTTCTCTCCTGGCAACTTTTCTGTAAACCGAAATTATTTCAAAATAAGTAATTAAAGAAACGAAACAGGGGGAAGAAAGAAACGGCATTTATAGTACACCTGACCTCGAAGATTCCATAACAACTTTAACAATAGTACCATGTCAACCACCTCGGGCGTAAGAAGGCACAGGGACAGTTCACAACATGAAATACAAATCATAAAACCCAGTGAAATCGCCGGAGTCCAGCATCGCATCTAGAAACCAGACCGACAAGGGGGAAATGGCCAGAAATAAGCTCTGGGGTCGGTAATGACACTGAGGGATCAGAACACACAAATCCTAGAACCGGAGAAGAAGTTGCCAAATCGAACACCCAGAACAAGCACAAAAAGAATAACACACTGAAATGTCAGCAGTGGCTCTTTCTGAACAGGACCACAGGGGATAGATTTTCTCCTTCACGTTTTCGGTACTGTTCCCAATTTTCTACAACCAGCATGCATCTCTTGTGTGATTGTACAGAAGTTGTTGTATTTTCGAGATCTACATCTCTCTAATCCACTTCTCTTTCTTCACAGGTACTTAATGCCCTTTCCCATAGCTGGTAAAAGCCTGCCATAAAAGAGCTTAGAAATATATAGAAAACAATTTTAATGTGAATGAAAGTTCTGCATGAGAATGACTGATAGGTCCTCTTAATAAAGAAAGAGCTCAATGGCGCCTGGGTGGCTCAGTCAGTTGAGCCTCTGACTCTTGATTTTGGCTCAGGTCATGATCTCGTGGTTGTGGGGTCAAGCCCATCATCAGGCTCCCAGGTGAGCTGAGCACCGAGCCCGATTAAGATTCATCTGCATTCTTCCTCTCTCAATCTCTCTCTCTTTCTTCTGCCCCTCTCCCTCTCTCTCTTTAAAAAAAAAATAAGAATAAAATAAAGGAAAAGAAAAAGCTCAAAAGAATAGGTAATGCCACTGCACAATGGTTTCTATCTTCAGTTTTACGTACAGAGGTCATAAAGGTCACAGTTGAAGGACAAAGAAACAGATGCTAGTGGCAGTTACGGGAGCCACAAAAGAGTAGAAAAGATCACAGGTGGACGGTTAATGAACAACTTGACTGATTAGATTTTCACGCATTAGGTTAAACATGCGTGGTTTTTTCAGGCTAAAGTTTATGAAAATCCATTTCACAGCCAAATTCCTCTTTATGTGTCACAACTACTACGGGACATACAGTAATCTTGCAGCCAAAATTCCTGAGGCAAATTTAGAAAAAAAAAAAACCCACAAACCCTTTCCTCAAAATTAAGAAGCTAAAGTTCCTCTTCTACCTGTAATAGATCAGTTCATCCTCATTTAGAGCAACATAGTTATTTTTATTGTAAAATCTAAAAAAAAAAAATCATAGAGATTTTAAAAAGTGCTGATGGCTCTTTCTCTCTCCTGCCCCTCCACTTCCCTTCCTGAATAATTCAGTCCTAAAGCCTTAAGTGCACGTGCAGGGATGGACCCAGAAGGAGGGGAAGACCAAAAATGGCCTGGGCAAAGCCAGAGCTGAAGCAAGGTGGGCAGAGCATCTACGTAGGGGAGCGGCCCAGGCAGGGTGAGGAGGGCACCCACACCAGGGGCCCACCTGGCATGGGGAACTCAGGGCTCCGCACAGGGGGATGTGGGGGGTGGCAAAAATGAGACACTGACGGGAAGGTCGGTTACAGGCGAGAGGACTGAAAATAAGTAAAAATACTACAACAACAGGAGCCGAGTTTCTCACCATCAAAGGAAAACGTTACAAAAACAGAAATGGAGGAACTGAGACTGAACTCTGTGGTGTTGGATTGGAATTGGATGCGAACTCACAGTTTTCAGTATGTACGCACAGGCCCAGAAATAAAGGTGTGTGTGTGTGTGTGTGTGTGTGTGTGTGTGTGTGTGTGTCCTAGGGCTGTCCAGTGACAGACTGGGGAACACAACTCCTCAATTAACAACGGGCATATCCAGAGACTACACCTTGGCTTCTAAATACCGTTCTCCACTAAAGAGTACCAGGCTCGTAGAGAAATGGCCGATTCCACGGCTGTGTGAGGGGATTACAAAATGAATCCGGACAGCTTGTTGTGCTCAAAAGCACAAGCGCTCCAAAAATGATGGCAGCACGGAAAAAAGGACATAACAGCCAGCCTGAATGGGCCCCGAGTGGCCAAATCTAGAGAATTTTAATATCAAAATAAGTAATTACAGTAAGAGTATAATTCATTGAATCAAATGGGAAACAAAGAACTGAAAATCTGGTAAGGAATGGGATAGGTACAGAGTTTCAAAGCGCTTCCCCTAAAACACTTATTAATTATAAGGAAAAGGAGTGACTTCACAGTGAAGTCGAGGAGTCACCACCTCGGCCAAGTGATCAGAGCGACGTTACCAGCAATGGGACAAACTAAATCGTGCGCCCACGAGGATGCAGGGAGGAGAACACAGCATCACTCCTGCAGAAGACGCATGACCTGAATCTAATCCTGGGAAAACAGCAGACAAACCCAAATGCAGAGACATTCTACAAAACAACAACAACTGATCTATGATCATTTTCAAATGTCAAGGTCGTGAAAGTCAAGAAAAGACTGAGAAACTGTCCCAGAATGAAGGAGACCAAAGAGACGTGACAATTAGATCCAAACTGTGATTCAAAACTAGACTGTCTGCTATAAAAGGGACTGTGGTACGACGGGGGAAACCTCAATGGGGTCTGAGGCTCGGACAGTAGCAACGTGTCTACGGTAATTTCCCGGCTGCCATCGAGGAGAAAGTCCTAGACTTTAGAGCTACACCTGAAGGTACTCGAGGATGATAAGCCATCAGGTGAACACCCCACTCTCAAGCGGCTCCCTGTGCACTGCGCCCCCAACTCTGCTGCCAGTCTGTCATGGTTAAAAGGTGATCGGGACATCGACTCACAGTTTCAGGGTCCTCGAGGGGCTCATCCAGTTCTGCATAGGTCACGATGGTATACCCTTTGCAGACCCTCCACAGCATTTTCTCAAATGCTTCAACTTTCCCTTGGTTAATTAGGCCAGATACAAACCTATGAGACAATAAAAGCAACCTGTAGTCAATTGAAAAGCAACTGAATCCTCAAATTGCATTAAAAGGAGAAATGAAGACTTTCATTTCTGGAAAAATGGTGAAAAGGGTATCTGGAAAGCCCTCCAAATGCAAAATATCGAAAATGCTGGGTCAAAAATTTTTGAAACATCCTTTAAAATGTATAGCCGGGGTGCCTGGGTGGCTCAGTTGGTTAAGTGTCCAACTCTTGATTTTGGCTCGGGTCCTAACTCACGGTTCTTGAGTTCGAGCCTCTCGCCGGGCTCTGTGCTGACAGCTCAGACCCTGGAGCCTGCTTCGGATTCTGTGTTCCATCTCTCTCTGCCCTCCCCCCCCACTCACGCTCTGTGTGTGTGTCTCTCTCTCTTTCTCTCAAAAATAAATAAATGTTTTAAAAAAATTAAAAAATCAATTAATTAATTAACCAACTCAGTTTAGCCCCTATGTTTCCACCAAACAAAACAGGACTTGATGCGTCACTGACCTATTATTGTAGGCTTATTGATATAACACTGAATGGCATAAACGTTCCTTCTTTCCAGCTCATTATACTGAAAGAAGAAATCCCCATGGTATTTAGCTAAAAAGTCAATACAGCTGAATAATCCAACTCAGCAAATACAGGAGTACAGTGTTTTCTTAAACAGACATGCACTTTCTTTCACTCCATCACAGGCCTTCAAATGGTAGCTCTCATCCCTCCACTGACGACAAGGACAGCGATGCTCGGCCCCCCCCCCGGTGGTTGTCACCTACCCCAGTTTTGCTCCCAGCCTCTGCATACAGCTGTAGTCCAACAAGGAATCATTCTCTAAGGGAGGGAATTCTTCATAAGTAGGTTCAAACTACAAAGAAATATGAAACCAAGTGTGTCTTATTAAAAGTGACACTTTAGGGGCGCCTGGGTGACTCAGTCGGTTAAGCGGCTGACTTCAGCTCAAGTCATGATCTCACGGTCCGTGAGTTCGAGCCCCGCATCGGGCTCTGTGCTGACAGCTCAGAGCCTGGAGCCTGTTTCAGATTCTGTGTCTCCCTCTCTCTGACCCTCCCCCGTTCATGCTCTGTCTCTCTCTGTCTAAAAAAAAAAAAAATTTTAAAAAAAAAAAAAAAAAAAGTGACACTTTATTTCCCAAGTCATGTTTCCAAACAAGTTTATAGGGCATCCTAACTGGGTGCCAGATCTGGATGCCGACACCCCAAGACAAATTAGACGTGGAACACAGCTCTGGTAAATAAAAACGATCATTGCCCCGTCGCTTTTTTTATAAGCTACTTGAAGTCGTTCACTAGAGATATAGTTACAATTTATGCCGCCGCCTCGCTTGGAGACAGAGTGCTCAGTCAGATGTCACCACGCCAAACGAAACAGCCCTGACAGAACAGACTCCCCTCCCTACTCAGCTGAGGACAGACTATTATGTAGACTGTTTCTACTCTTACAAAGACTTTTTTGTTAATTCTTTTACTCTTAGTAATTTGGTGAAGAAAAAGAAAAAAAATACCTAAATGTTAGAGCTCAAACGCTACTTTCCCATTTTTTCCCTCATGAACATAAAAAGATTTTTTTCAACTGAAAACTAAAGATTTTACAAATAGGAAGTATCGTTATCGCTAAATCAACCAACGCGGGGAAAAGCTTAACACCTTTTTTTTTCATGTCGTATAATCCGACTGAAAAATAAAGCTAAGATCAAAATGAACCTGTTTGATAACGAATAGCCGAAAGAGAAACCTTACGGGAACGAGAGTTTTGCAAAAGAAATGCACTTCCTCACGTGTGTGGTCAGTACCTCCACGTTTCGTTTAACGAAGGTTTTTGTCACTCTGAGCATGTGAGTGTACTCAATCAGTTCAAGCAGGTTCTTCCTCAGTTTCTCCTTGTTCTTGGTGACTTCCCTCAGCTCAACCTCGAGCTTCTGCAGCTGCTCCTAAAACAAAAGGGCAGTTACTTAAGAGGACAGGTCCGTTCCAAGCGTAGTTTCGTCATTTTTTCACACACTTGCTAGAGCCAGGACAGGGCTTAACAAGCCAGAATCCGATAGTCGGACAGGGATACGGAAGCATGCGGAGATTTTAAAGGCCCGTCGTTTACGGTTTCGTACTGATTCAGGGAACTCCTAAGAAGCTGACACCACGCACGATGGAGGTGTCGCAGGTGATGACTCACGGTACCCTGGGCTGGCCTGGCCTGATCTCAGCCCCCACCACTGTGTGGATTTTCCTTCATCTGCTTACCCACTGTCGCACATCAGACAGTCTCCTTTCAAGTCTACGTTTCCGTTTATTTGCAACACAGAAAAAAACTGAGGTCACCTTTTCGGAGCATAAATATTCCCAGCCTCTAGTTACGAGGCTGCATGTATAGAGGGGCGCCTGGGTGGCTGAGTCGGTTAAGCGGCCGACTTCAGCTCGGGTCATGATCTTGCAGTTCATGAGTTCGAGCCCCGTGTCGGGCTCTGTGCTGACAGCTCAGAGCCTGGAGCCTGCTTCGGATTCTGGGTCTCCCTCTCTCTCTGCCCCTGCCCCGCTCATACTCTCCTCTCTTTCTCTCAAAAATAAACAGAAAAAAAAAAAAAAAAAAAAATTAAAAGTTAAAAAAAAAAGAGTCTACATGTATAAGTTGCACTTATATGATTAATTGGGCTGAAGGATGCCCTGAGATCGAATCTTCTTTCATAATCAATTACACCGCAGGCATCTTTCTTTAACAATACTTAAGTATTCAAACAACAGAGGCAGAGATCTGTAGAACAAACCCCTGACTCACTGAAAACTTGTATGCAAACAAATCCCTTGACATACTACCTCCATTACTTGTGCTCTGCCTTTTACGAAAACTATAAATACTCAGTAATCGCCGAAATTGTCATTATGTCACAAACAACCCATCAAACAGGCCAAACCAGATGACCGCTTTCAACTCATCTGATTGTACAATTCTCTCTCAAGTCCACTCATATAACAAATGTTAAATGACTTCCTCCCAGATAAACAGAGCGGCCAGCCATGGAATGGTCCTGGCTACACAACACTGATTGTTTCAGAAGAGCTCTAAGGGGCTCTAGTCTAGTTCCCAGTGCGATGAACTATCAGATGATCGACACAAACCTCAGGGGATAAGTCACAGGGGCGCTGACTAACAAGACAAGCCAGGGTTCTCGGGGGGAACGCTGTAACCCTGAGACACTGAACTCAGGGACAAGGAATTGTTTGCTGCTGACCTGGAATGACCTATCACCTTCATACTAGCTTCTGAGCATCAGAGGGGAGGTCCGTGAGTCTGGCAGAAGGCAAAGGGTCCAGGACTGAAGATTCCCTTACTCACGCCAGGAGAGGCACGCTAAAGCCCGGATAAGCCCGGAACGTACTTTCAGAAACATTACCTGACTAAGCACCCCATTTCACAACCCAATTTTCATTAGCTTCAGCTCAACACCACCTGGAAAGGGAGCGTGCATCTTACATTTTACAAGAAAACTAAATTACACTTAAAATTTGGAGGGCTGGGCACTTGGGTGGCTCAGTTGCTAAGCATCTAACTTCGGTTCGGGTCATGATCTCATAGCTCGTGAATTCGAGTCCTACATCAGGTGAGCTCGAATCCCGTTTCAGTTGAGTTCAAGCCCCACTTCTCTCTCTCTCTCTCTCTATCTCTCTCTCTTTCTCTCTCTCCTTCTACCCCTCCTGGAATTCTTTCTCTGCCCCTCGCTCACTTGTGCCCCTCCTCTCTCTCAAAACAAAAAACAAAAAAAACAAAACTTGGAGGGCTAACCATAGCGTTGTTCTTTAGTTTTCATTCCACGGTTTTGAGAAGAAAACCCGACAAGCCCTGGACGATATAAACTCAGTAGACGAGCAGTGTCTGCGATCAGCGACCTAAAACAGCTTCTTCAGAAACACATTACCTGCATTTCTAGGACTTGTTTCAGAGGGGGTGCAGGAGGACTGGTCTCTCCCTCAGGCAGGGGAATGTCAGCTCTATTAATTTCCTGTACCAAATATGCTGTGGGAATAAAAGGTAAACAAATTAGACTCAAAAACCCGCTCCAAGACATTTCAGTCAGAACACTTTCCGTCCCAACCATTCCTGGGTCGCCTCAAAATTAATGTCTGAATGCACAGAAGTCTTGCTTACTCCAACTGACTTACAAAAAGCCTTTTACAACCTCGCTTCCAAACATCTACAAAATAATACCACCTACAGAGGTGAGCACGCAGTGACAAGATCGACGATAACCTGACAAACATTCCCTGAAATCCCCCAAGTCTCCTTTATGTCTGAGACCCTAGTTAAAGAACTCTGGAGTCGCAGCTGTTTCTGTACCTGCAGATGAGACACACTCAGAAGTGCAGGATAAGCCAGGGACAGACCTAGAATCGTGTCCCCCCCCCCCCCCCGCCACCCCCGGAGACAGCAGCGGGACTCCCTGGCAGGTGCCGTTAGGAGGAAGTAAGTATCCCCCAGGAGAAGCACAGCCTCTAGGGGCGCACGGAGCCCTGAGGGCACAGGGCAGAGAGCCAGGCTCTCCGGACAGCTCCGCGCTGGCCAGGCTGTTCGGACTCACAACAATCCGCGCTGCTTCCCTACTTACGTCGACAGCCAGATTCATAAAACTCGCAGTGAACCAGGCAAAATTAACCGAATTTCTTCAGTTTACATTTTCAATGCCATGAAGCATCCTTGTCCTTAGGATGCAAGTCACAACGCCTGGTAAACTCATAACCGGATAGAGTATCTTGGAGAAGGGTTACTAGCTATTTTATTGAGAGAAAGAAACAGAAAGGTGAGGATGTCTCCCTAACAGGATAACAAAGGAAGCACGGGGCTTAAGAGGTTTCCGGAAATGGGATACAAATCGTTTCACCAATTAAACCTAATTTACTTGGGACATCTGTTTTCCTTTTTGAAATCTATATGCTTTTTGAAACAGTTTAAGCTATAGGAAGTCCTACACGTGCCTGATGTGCTGTCACTGCCTTTAAAAACCTCATTCCTAATCCACGACCTGCCCAAGGACTCACTATATTGCAAAGAAAGGAATATGATGTCACTCTATCGCACACGATCCACACAAGGAACGAGGACTTCAAACAATATGCAAGGAATAGATTTCAGATCATTAAAAGTGTTTTGGCCTTAAAAATCTCCAATTAAATCATAAAATCCAGGGTGTCTGCATGGCTCACTCGGTTGAGTATCTGACTCCTGATTTCGGCTCAGGTCACGATCTGAGGGTTGTGGGATTAAGCCCCGTATTGGGCTCTGCACTGGGCGTGGAGCCTGCTTGGGATTCAATCTCTCCCTCTCTCTCTCTCTCTCTCTCTCTCTCTCTCTCTCTCTC
>NW_026057586.1:85177562-85277962 GCF_023721935.1 Panthera uncia | reverse complement strand
CTCTCTCTCTCTCTCTCTCTCTCTCTCTCTCTCTCTCTCTCTCATTCTCTCTCACTCTGCTCCTCCCCCTCCCTCTCCCTCAAATAAAAAAAAATAAAATAAATTTCAAAAAGATAAAGATCCACAATAAATATTAGCTATTAGGAATCATTCCAGGGGCACCTGGGTGGCTCAGTTGGTTAAGCATCCAACTTCAGCTCAGATCATGATCTCACAGTTTGTGAGACGGAGCCCTGTGTTCAGCTCTGTGATAACAGCAGGGAGCCTGCTTGGGATTCTCTCTCCCTCTCTAAATAAATAAATATATATATATATATATATATATATATATATATATATATATAAAATTTTTTTAAAAAGTTATTTCGAAAGTCATATTCTGTCCCTTCCTTGGCTCACTCATCCCCATGTTTTTCTGTTCATCCTTCTTTTTTTTTTTCTTAATGTTTATTTATTTTTGAGTGAGAGAAAGAGTGTAAGCAGGGGAGGGGCAGAGAGAGGGAGACCCAGAATCCGAAGCAGGCTGCAGGCTCTGAGCCGTCAGCGCAGCAGGACTCGAACTCACTAACTCTTAGATCATGAACTGAGCCCACGTCAGACGCTTAACTGACTCAGCCCCCCAGGCACCCCTCTTTCATCCTCCTAAAAAAAAAAAGTTTTGTACTTCAGTAGGTGGTATGCAATCATCCTCTCCCTCCCCCCATTTCGGTCAGAACTTCACAGTGGAATTGATAGTGATGACTATCTTAGGCTAAGACGGTAAAGATCTTACAGATAAAGCAAGTAGCCTTGAGCTACTGAGCTGTGAAGCTTAACCATCAAGGGAACACTGATCTAACACCGTGGCAAACAAAGCCAATCTGTCATTTCATGCCTCCCTTGATCTTCGGCATAATTTTAAGTAACATGTATACAATGTCTTCAACTATGATAAACTACAAGGGATTGGCTACATAAATTATTAACACATTAATCTCATGAAATACTAGGCAGCCATTAAAAATGATGCCGCGTCTAGGGTGCCTGGGTGGCTCAGTTAAGTGACCTACTGTTGGTTTCGGCTCAGGTCACGGTCCCTCTCCACTGCTGATACAGAGCCTGCTTGGGATTCTCTCTCTTCCTCTCTCTCTCTGCCCCTCCCACGTCTCTCTCTCTCTCCTCTCTCTCTCTCTCTCTCTCTCTCTCTCTCTCTCTCAAAATAAATAAATAAACTTAAAAAAAAAAAGGATGATGAGGGGTCCATCTGTTTATTGATACGAAAAGATGTTACAGGACTTCCTGAGAAACAGAGCTGACAACAAAATAGCCTGATAGTTATATATGTGAATCCTTACTTTTACAGGTAAAGAGTAAAAAGTACAGGATGGTGAATTCTTTTTTCCTTTTTGCTGGCCTATATTTTCTAATTTTTCTAAAGTGAACAAGGCTTGCTTATATACAAATAATTAAGTTAGTAAAATAAACTTAACCCCCCAAAATAACAAAATAAAATAAAATAAAACTTACCTAATATTCGTTCTAGTTCTTCACACCTCTTCACCTCACCAACAAATTTTCTTTGGAAGGAACTTACATTCTGGTTGAGCTGAGAAAAGGATGAAAAATTTGCTCTGAAATTTCTAACATGTACAGGTAAATGTGATTTTAAGAATAAAATATGATGGGCAAGGCTTTAGGGAAAAGTACATCCTCACACACTAACTGGATGGGAGTGGGAACCAACACAGCTTTTCTGGAAAGCGGCTTGGCAACTGTTACCAAAAAAAGCCTGAAAAATACCCTTTGGCCCAGAAACATCCCATGAAGAAAATTAACCTAAGCAAAAACCTATGGATACCTACAAAAACTTACCAAGAAGAACGTCAACCTCAGGGATAGAAGAAAGAATTATTAACAATACAAAATTGGTCAAAGAGCTTATGGTCCACACGCAGACCATAGCACACTGCTCGGCGATCAAGGGGAACACCCCACTGACGCACCAAACACCGCGATGACTCTCAGAAACAATGCGAGTGTGTCTTTCAAGAAGACACTAAAGGCCACATACGGCGCGTAAAATGTCCCGGCGAAAAGGCCAATCTAGAGGCGGAAAGTAGATCAGTGACTGCCTGGGGCTGGAGGCAGGTCTGGGGATTAACTGTATGTAAGCACAAGCGACCTTGCTGGGGGATATAATGTTCTACTAACGCTGGATCGTGGTGATGGACGCCTAAGTCAATTTCCTAAAAAAACAATGAAATGTACACTTGAAATGGGTGAATTCTATGATACAGATCAATAAAGGGGTATAAAAATTATGGTTCGTATAACTGATTATTATGCCCTTATTAAAACTTAAGTTTTAGGGGGGCCCGGGTGGCTCAGTCGGTTAAGCGTCCGACGTCGGCTCAGGTCACGATCTCACAGTTCGTGAGTTCGAGCCCCGCGCCGGGCTCTGTGCTGACAGCTCAGAGCCTAGAGCCTGCTTCAGATTCTGTGTCTCCCTCTCTCTCTGCTCCTCCCCCACTCACACTCTGTCTCTTTCTCTCAAAAATAAACATTTAAAAAATAGAAATTATTACATAAAAATTTAAGTATAATAATGATATTGTGGTTATGATTTGTTTTATTCTTTTTACCATTTATTTTTGAGACAGAAAGAGACAGACTGTGAGTGGGGGAGGGGCAGAGAGAGAGGGAGACACAGAATCCAAAGCAGGTTCCAAGCTCAGATCTGTCAGCACTGAGCCCAATATGGGGCTGGAACTCACAATCTGTGAGAGCATGACCTAAGCCAAAGTCAGACGCTCAACCAAATGAGCCACCCAGGAGTCCCTGTAGTTATGATTTTTAACTGTCCTTACTTTTTAGAGATAATTATGGAGATATTTATGAAAGAAATTATACACACGAGATTTGCTTCAGAATAATCTGGTCTGAGAGGGGAGGGACAGATTTTGTCCGGAGGTGGAAGGCTGCAATGAGGGGCCATGAGTTTATGTTACGGGTCCACAGGAACTCACTGTTCCCAAACACTCTTCCCTCTACTTAACTTCTAATACAAAGCTTAAAACAATAAAATACACACACAGGTATATATACATACACACACACACACACATATATATATATAAATATATATATATATGAGGATGTCAGTTCTGATTTGTGTCTAGAAAAAATTAAAGATATGTTCAGTGTGGTTCCAATTATATGAAAATACGTATATACGTACACTTTAAAACATTATTAGAAAAATAACGTTAAACCAATATTAACGAAAATGTTGGAGTGTTTATTTCTAGATAATAGGATCATAGAGGTTAGTATCTTATTCTTAGGTTTTCTAAATTTCCCACAACGGACATTTATTATTTTATAACAAAAAAAGGTTACAGTGATCACTCACGTTGGAAGGCATTTAAGGCAAGAATTTTATCTTTCCTGCACCCCATCACTTATGTTGGGCACTCTCAGAAACCACAATTAGACAAGAGCTTGCCATGAAACTGCCCAAACTGGGAAGAGTCGACCCCAAAGGCTCAGTTCTCGTTCAGTTTTTCTAATTTTTTTAAAAGGATTAACCAGAAGTAAGATAAAAACTCCCATTTCACTTCTGCTTGTCACATTCACATTCATTTCTGGGATCACACTAATCTCAAGTAACCGCTTTCAAGTTCGTCGTGACTCAGGCACAATCCGCAGAGCCCAGAATGAAAAGGAAGCGATGCATCCCAAGCGGTCTACAAACGACGGCACTGCCCCATTTCAGGGCTTTTTTCCTTCAACATCAAACACTGGCGAACTCCACGTGGACATGGTGGTTCCGCAGACAGTAGACTCTTTATGAGGAGGCCAATTTCTGCGGCAACAATACAAACGTATTTGGGTGTGACACACACCACCCCCACCGTCTCACAGATGTCACCTGGCTTTTTCTGCCACGCGGTTTCTTTTACAGAATCTCGTTTCTGTTTTCTTTTTAGGGAGGCAATGTCACCCTACGTCTAGGCCAGTGACAGGAAGCACAGTAGTGCCCCTTGTCCACAGTTGAGCCTTTCCAGGGTCTCAGATGCCCGAGGTCAACCCTGGTGGCGAAGCAGACAATCCTCCTTCTGGCACTTCCCCAGGTCAATAGCAGCGCCACATTACGGCCCAGTGCCTACATCATTCGCCTCGCTTCCTCTTGTCACGTGGACGTTTTATCGTCTCACATCATCGGAAGAAGAGGGGTGAGTACAGGACAAGAAGATAAACTGACAAGAGATGTAACTCACATATATCCTCGCAAACACATTCACATAATTGTTCTTACGGTACATTTTATAATCGTTCTATTGCTGTCAATCTCTGACAGTGCCTGAGCTATGAATTGCAGTGGGCCATAGTACGTATGCACAGGAAGAGACACAATATGGACAACGTTCAGTACGATCCGCGGTTCCGCGGTTTCGGATAGCAACCCACCTACTGGGGGTCTCGGGACGCATCTCCACAGATCGGGGGGAACTAGAGTGTATTTTAATGTAGACTCATTTCAAGACTAACCTTCAACCTATAATTTTTTTTAATTATTTACTTATTTATTTTAAATGTTTATTTTTGAGAGAGAGCAAGCAGGGTAGGGGGCAGAGAGAGGGGACAGAGGATCCAAAGCAGGCTCCGCGCTGATGGCGCAGAGCCCGATGTGGGGCTCGAACTCATTAACCGTGAGATCGTGACCTGAGCCGAAGTCAGAAGCTCAACGGACTGAGCCACCCAGGCTCCCCGAGGCTAACAACCTTCAACCCAGAAAAACCAGCAGAGGCTACCCGGTGCAGGTTTCCCTGATACCCACACTAGCCATCTTCCTACTCCAGCAGCTCAAGGACTACTGGGGAAAATTGTTCTTAGACTGCAGACTGTCAGAAGAGGGAGATGCACTTGCCCTTCACTGAGACCCCCGGGCTAGGGGAATAACCTTCTTTTCCAAGTCTTCTCATGGGCTGTCACTACGGCAACCTGCGCCTGCCTCCTTGCCCTCAGGAGTACTGAAAGGGGAAAATCATAGAGCCTATGCAAGCCAGAAAAGACTGATGTTAGTTATCCCAGCCAGTGAAGGCAAAGTCAGTGAGGAATTCCGGAAAGGGGCAAGAGACGTGTCAGATGTTACGGAGCTTTTACTTTAGGCACCCATGCTGTTTGACAGTCAACCCAAACACACACAGCTGAGCTCTTCATATGCACTTTTTTTTCCCTCTGATTTTCACATAAGGATCCCAACATACCCTACTACCTAATGTAATGGCGCTCAGTGAAACCTGAGTCTTTGTAATTAGGGCCTGTGTTCAAACCTCTAAGATTTAAGCTTGATAATATCAGTCTCTCTCAACTTGAGTACTAACAGGAAGGAACAAGTCTACCAGTTATACAGAAGGGAGCCAGTTCCGCTCCTGTCTCCTGAATCCTTCCGGTGCTACTCACAGCTGATCACAGCCCCTACCAGGTAAGTGGGCACCATGAACTGAAGCCCAAGTGGCTCCAGGAAACAGGAAGAGATCTGGGCCTTCCCTGCAGCCTCGGCTGTCGTTCAAGACTTTCTTCCTGACCTTGCAATTCCTCTGGAGCCGACCCAAGGGTCACTGATATCAGATCTCGGGTAGGGGTGTTCCCTTTTGAAATGAAGGGCCCCTCAGAGAGATGAAGGGAAACAACCAGAAGACGAAAGTTGTGGCCCTGGGAAATGAAATGTTCCCCTGAAAGGACTTCCAGTTCAATCGCTAAGTGGTAGATCCTGGTTAATACTCCCCTTCCACGCCTTGTTCTTTTCACAATCCCTGTGCACAGAGTGTGTTTATCTGTCTCCTCCGAGGCTATGCACAACAAGAACACAAGGACCTCGGCCACCTTGCTCACCACTGAGTTGCTAGCACGAAAAACACTATCTGGAACAGAGCAAACGCTCAATAAAGGCCTGTTCCTTCATTCAACAAATGCCTATTAATGCCCACAAATGGCAGGGGCTGTGCTAAGTCCTGGGGAATCAGGAGTGAACAAGTCAGAAGAGGCCCCTGGCCCTGGGGGCTGACAATCCACGGTGTAAACAAATAATAAACAAGTAAACGGACATAAACAAGTGTCTATCCCTACCTGCTGGGAAGACAACTCCCCCTCCTTATTAGGCAGCCCTATGCACATCATACACCAGTGAACAAAACCGACAGAAACCCCCTCCCCTCCACGTGCTCACACCAAGCTCGTTCCCAATCCGGGGTCTGGGGTCCTTCGGTTCCCTCCGTCTGGGACCCTGTTCCCCCAGATCTTCCAGGACCAGCTCTTTCCCATTCAGGCTTCATCCTGGCTTAAACGTCACCTCCTCAAAGAGGCCTTCCTTGACCACCCGACTGTAGTTACCTTCACAGCAAACGTTTTGTTCACGTATTTGCTTAATATTTGTCCCCGCCACCCCCGTAAGTTCCAGAAGGACTCCAAAAGGCCTCACAGATGTTGCCCTCCCGTCTAGCGCTGTGCCTGGCACGGAGTCGGCGCTCCGGAGCATCTGATGGCACTACCCGAAGTGGATGAAGCCTACACAGAGCGTTCCTAACCAACCCGGCCAAAGCCGCCGCGGACCAGACGCCCGGACCCTGGGATCGGGCTCCGCTCTGCGGAAGCTCGGGCCGGTCAGCCGGGCCCCAGCTTCCCCGCCCGCGAAACGGAGATAGCGACGCGCCCCTGCCCAGGAGCCCGCGGAAGGGAGGCCTGAGCGAAAGAAAGGCGGGATGCGGGGCCGGGCGGGCAGGTGCGGCCCGCGTCTCCCGGGCGACACTCACGTCTCGGAACTGGACCAGGCCCTTCTCGCCCAGGGCGCTGAGGCACTCGTAGGCCGTGCCGGACTGCAGGAAGAGCTGCGCCAGGCACATGGTCTCGCTCCGGAACAGGGACCCCATGGCTGGCCAGCCCGCGCCCCGGCGGGGCCCGACGGGCGGCGGCGGCTCCGGGCCGCTCGGGTCCGCGCGGTCAGCCGGGGCGACCGGGGCCTCGGGTTCCTCCTGCGGCCTGGCCGCCGCCGCGCACCATGGGGCTCCGAGCTGCAGCTGCCGCCCCCGGTCCTGCCACCGCGGCCCCGCTCCAGCCGCCGCCGCCACAGCGCGCGCGAGGCCCCGCCCCCCGGCTACAGCCGGTTCCGGTTCCGCCCTCCCGCGTGCGCCCGCCCCCCGCCGGCCGACCAATGGACGCCCGGAGTTACGGCCGCCGGCGACCGCGGCTGGGCCAACCCGCACAAATCCTGCGGCCGACGGACGCCCGCGGAGGCTCCCGGCAGAAAACGGCCCTTCGCTCAGCTCTTTAGAGCTTTTGAAAATGAGTTTCATTGAGTTTGTGCCGTAAAGCTCACCCATTTGAAGCATCCAATTCTGTGATTTTTAGTAAGGTTACAGAGTGGTTGTGCAGCCGTCATCACGATCCACTTTTAGAACATTTCCATCAGCCCGAAAAGGATTCCACCTGCTCCGCGCAGTTTCCACTCCTTCCCTCCCCAGCTCCCGGCAATCGCGAAAGCCTAGTCTCAGATCTGCCCTCTCCGGACATTTCATACCTGCGGAACTACGCCGCATCGTGGGTTCGCGGCTGGCTCCTGCCGCGGGGCCGTTCTCTCGGGTCCCGCCCCCCGTGCAGATCAGAAAGCCGGGTCGGACGCCGGCACTGTCGCCTCCCCACCCCCGCACCGGCTCTGCGGATCCTCCCCACGGCAGCTACAGTGATCTCTGACACAGGACGAAAATCTGGTGCGGCCCAGTTTAAATTCTCTGGCTTTTGCCACTGCTTTCCAAATAAAATCCAAATTTCTTAGCATGGCCGGCAGGATCCCACAGGATCTGACCCCTCTATTCCCTCAAGCGCTCATCTCCATCGCCTAGCCCTGGTCTCCCTTTGCTCCGCCGCCCCTGCCTTCCGCTATCATCCCGGGTAGGTGCGCTTGAACTTGCTGCTTCCTCCCTCTTCCTAGAACATCCCTCTCCTACACCCTCTCAAAGCTGGCTCCTCCGGGTCTAAGCTCAAATGTTCCAGCTTCTGAGGCTGCCCCCGACGCCTAGTTAAGGTAATCTCCCACCCCACTCCACCCCATCCTGTTTTATTTTCTTCATCACACCTACCACTGTCCGCAATTGTCTTGTCTGTATTTACTGCCAGTTTTCCCCCACTAGAATGGGAGCTCCACCAGACAAGGGACATTGCCTTGGTATCTCCAGCGCCCAGCATGTAGTAGCCACTCAGTAAGTATTTCTCAACTGCATACGTGAATGTATAAACGTAAAAGTTAAAAACACATAGTAGGTCCCTCAGATGCCATTTTTCTGCCAAAGTGTGCTTTTCCCCTCTTAACTACAAAAGTCACCCTAACAAAGCCCACAAAATCAGGCTCGAGTATCTGTCATTTGGAAATTTGTCATTAATTTTCCAGAGCTAGTTCACTAACTGCCGGAGAAAGACTTTCTGAATCACTACAATTAATTGATCAGTGGGCATTTCCTTTTATTTGACAAAAGACAATTTTTTTTACACCTTCTATAGGATGTAATCACTTCAACCACAGAGACCCAAATCAAAGAAAAAGAGCAGCAGAAGGGAATCCAGTATTGCTCAATGAAATATAAATAGTGAGTGGTGTTGGGGGAGAAACTTTTTTATGTCATTAGTTACATGTTTAATATGAATTAGTAAAAAATAGAACTAGATTCACAGGTTTATATTGGAAAATGCAACAACACATTCGACGTGTCTGGGAAGTCAGGAGGCACGAGGAATTCGATCAGCGTGTGAAAGGGAAGACAATCACTTTTCAAAATTAGGTTTACAGACAGTATACAAAGCCCATACGAAACATGACTACATTTCTCTGGCCCACAAAGAAAACTCCTGAGATTTGCTGTGTGGCCACGATAGGGCTGTGATTGAAGACATCCATTTCCCCCAGTGACCCCTGCATCATGCCATTTGTCCCCCTGGAAGGAGCCACAGGAGGAATTTCTGTCAAGGCTCAACTAGGAAAAACTGTCCTTCATTGAAAACCAGCTTATTTTAAATCCATGCACCTATGATTCCTGTAGCTAATCATACTTGGTTTTTTGTAAACTAAAGGCTAAATAAGAAGGGGTCTACCTTAGCTATAGGCAAGGTCTTTGGTGTGTATTTTCACAGGTTTACCTTTACTCCTGATTTTGTTTTACTCTCCTCTCGATATTACTTTTCTTCCCTCAGCCCCTCCCTCATCAATTTATTTTGTGTCTTTACACAAAATAATAGATTTTATAATATATACATTTTAAGGCTTTATGGATTTTTAATTCTTTCTTTAGAATAGAGGAAATTAATCAATTCAACAGAAATAAAAATTTAGAGAAAATACTAACTTTCTAAGGTAAGACTAATCTATTTGGACCAAAATTCCTCTGACTTTAGAAACCTGTGATACACTAAACCTTCTAATATTTATTTACCCAGCTGACCCTCTGATGCATTTTGCTCAGCCTGGTCCGGCGGTGAGAATGCACGCCTCTCCTGCATTGCTCTGCACATCTGGATAGTTACATGTGTGGATTAAATTCGCAGTGCACTTAAGAAAAATTTGCTACAAAAATAAAGCGCTGCATTTATTATAATTTTACAGAGAGGTACACAGAAGTACAACCAATCACTGAAGTCTGTGGTCTGCAAGAAGTCAGATGGTAGCTGAAATTTCACACTTGGCATGTTCTGGCCCAGGGGCTACTGAGGAACACAGCTAACATGAAAAACGATACCAATAGTAAGCCCTTGGCCACGCACTGAGAATAAGGCTCCCCTGCAAAAAAATGAATGAAATGAAGCAAAATTCTTACTTCTGAACTTTTTTGGTAATTATTTAGGTAGAAGTAAACCAAAACAATAATAGCGATAATTTCTGAGTGGTAACCTTACTGGTAATTTTTTTTTAACTTTTTTCTATGCGTTTTAAGTTTTCTGTGACACATTTTTTTTTTAATATTATGGGGGCACCTGGGTGGCCCAGTTGGTTAAGCGTCTGACCCTCGATTTCAGCTCAGGTCATGATCTCACAGTTCGTGAGGTCAAGCCCCGAATCGGGCTCTGCGCACCGACAGCGTAGAGCCTGCTCAGGATTCTCTCTCTCTCTCCCTCTCTCTTTTCCCCTCCCCCACATTACATAATGATAACCATTCCAGAAATCTGCTTTACCCTACCTTGATAATACCAGGTCACAGGATATAGAAGTTGTGGCCAACACACTTCATTTCTGTTACAGTCATACTCTGTAAAATTGATCTGGAATCTACAAAACATTTTAGAAGATTACAGTAGGTACAACAAAGCACGCTTTTGATGAGATGCATCAAAACCTGATGAAAGAAATAAACTTATTTTCCAGTATATATTTTTCTGCTTCCTAATAACATCAACTTAGGTTGCCAACCGGTTTACCTTGTTGGTGGACGGGGTAACTGTGCAGGTATCTTAATAAACTGGACGGACGCACTGACAGGGAAAAGGTCGGCCTTATCTTCGCAAGTAAGCCCACACTGGAACTGCCAGTTCACTAAGGAGAGCCTGGGAGGAAAAGATTTGCAGGTAACACATCCACCAATCGTTTCTAATCTGTTAAGAGCATCAGGTAACTGACAGCAACAATATAAATTGGGATTCTCTTTAAAAACGTTCAAATTCTAGTAATTTGTCCCCCTCTTTGGATGATGTAAAATTTCTAATAGCACAGAGAGAGGAGCACCTCAAAGGCCGATCACCCAGCTACAGTAATAAACAATAGGAGAATAAGAACAACAGCTAACCATTTGGGAGGATTTTCCAAGTGCAAGGCGCAGTACGAAGGCGCCTTTATACGTGTCACGTGTCACGTGTCACGTGCACACGCACCGCGTCATTCTTAGCAGAGCACTACCGGGTGTGTCTGGTGGTTAACGTCCGCCGTTGCTGCCTATCCAGCATCCCCCCTTTGCTCTTGTTCCGGCACCCGCACCCAACTCCCCTTTGGGAGACGCCCTCCCCATCATGTACCCCAGTGGATTATTACTTTCACGGATTTCAACTGTGCTCAGCACAAAGCACCCCTTGCTCATCTCTGTCCCCCCAAGAGACCCCGCAGAATCCCTCACACACAGCTTCACAAATACTTGTGAGAACAAGTTACCATTACACACACAGTGGATACATATTCCATTTATACATATACTCCCGTGGCTAATATTTGCAATTTGTAAATACACGATCAGACTGTAAATTGGCATTTCTCTGTTCTTCGGAGCACTCTCAACTTTACTGACTCTCTCCAAACGACACTTATCCAAGATGCAATCAAACCTTGTCTCTATGCCAAGTATCTCCTGCTGAGTAATCCCTTCCACTGCACCAGCATCTGAGCTGAGGATGCGGACGTTGAGCCGGGCAGGAATATCCGTGCAGATGCCATTCACACTAACCGATGGGTCTGCCCCTGTGTCTGTGTCGGGGGCATCTGCGCCTACAGAGATGTCAAGCGGTGCATTTTGGAAAGAATAATTTAGTAACGGTTTTCCTACAATGTCATGATGCAGGGGGAGAAAACAGGAAACGTTATTAGATAGCAATCACATTACTGCATCTTTCACCTCTAATAACTGTGTTATCCATTGAGTTCAAAACTTTTCCTTGTAAAGCCAGTCACTGGAACCTTAAAGTCCCGGACCCACGGGGGCGCCTGGGTGGCTCAGTTGGTTAGGTGTCCGACTCTTGATTTCGGCTCAAGGTCACGATCTCAGTTTGTGAGATCGAGCCCCAACGTCGGGCCCTGTGCCGACAGTGCAGAGCTTGCTTGAGATTCTCTCTTTCCCTCTTTCTCTGTCTCTGTCTCTCTCTCTCTCTCTCTCTCTCAAATAATTTTTTAGTGAAAAAACTCAACTTAATAATAAAATCCTTGTCCCACATAATAAAGCCATAAATCCTGATTCAGTTCCCAAGCTCCAAGCTCCCCCAGAGTTTTAGCAGAAATACCACACAATTGCAGTAAGATGCCACAAGACAAAGGGCATGCTGTCACTGCTCTCGTAAAAGCTGTGTACGACATTTGAAATGCAGCTAACAACTTTAGTTAGTAGGGATTAAGTAGTTCGGAAGCAATTTCCTAATGTGTTGTCATAGAGTAACACACATGGAAGAGAATAGAACTGAAGAGGAAATCAACTTTCATTCATCTTGAAAACCAGCCCTCGGGAAAAGCAGCGAGGTGGATTACAGGAGGGGTGGCGGGTGGTGACACCGTGTTTTTATGACATCCAATTTCCTCCTCCTCGATGCGCGCATTCAACGTCACTTCTCTTCTGCTTATCAACCAGGACCAGGGTTGGTTTGGGCCCCATGGCCCCCGGGACCCCTCCCAAAGTCAGAGAGTGATATGGGCACATCGAGCCCACAGACATGACATGATCCCTCACCGCCCACAGAGGGGAGGGGGTCGGGGATCATAATGATCCAGACCGAATCACAACGGGTGAGAAGAGCACAGGCAAGTGTCTGGATGGTTCTTTGTGCAAATTCCAGCCCGCTGAGCCGAAGCGACCGAAGGTGGTAAGGTAAGGCGTGCTGGACGCAGAGAGCTGCTTACACCGGCCAGGCAGAGGGGAGGGGTGCAGCCGCACCCGCAGCGACAGGAGGGGACTTAGGAAAGCGGGTACTGCAGAGCCGGTTAGCTCTCTCTGGCCCCAAAAGGCAACCCGTTAATGAGAGCAACAGAAGAAGCTTTCTTTCTGTTCAGCATATTTACACACTTAAGACCCCCCACGACGTCAGAAAGACTTGCCGCCTGACTTGCCGGCTGCGGAGACAGCAAAGAGGCTGGAACCCCGGCTTTTGGTTCCAGTTCTGCCACCACAAACCGTGGCCTCGAGCTTCTGCACTGACAAGCAGAGCGAGCTGGAGCTCAGTGGCCAGACACACGTATCGGATTCACAGCTGAACTCGGGTGTGCCGTGGCAAGCTAGCGTGGCTCACCGCTGCTGCCCGTGCCACGCACCTCACCTCCTTGGCCGATCGATCCCCTGCAAGCCCTTCGCTGCAGACACCCCGGCCCGAGTCTTCCTACCCGGCCTGGGTGGTCCCTGCTCTCCTGACCTGCTGCACATTAACGTCTTTCTTTTCTAACGGCTCTGTTGGGACACAATTCATATGCCACACAACTCGCCCGTTTAAAGTATACAATTCAGTGGTTTTCAGTACACGCACAGAGTTGTACGGCCATCGCCAAATTCCATTTGTAATGCCCCCAAAAGAAACCTTGTGCCCATTAGCAGTCACTCCTCGTTTCCTCCCAACCGCCCCCGCCCCTGGCGACCACCAGTGTGTTTTCTGTCTCTACAGATCTGCCCATTCTGGGCATTTCATACACGTGGCATCAGACAATTTGTGTTCATTTGTGTCTGGCTTCTTTCACTCAGCATCACGTTCTCAATCACCTTATTTTCTTTTAGGTTAACAACATTGCTTTGATAAATTAAAAAGTCCGTTCTCATCTGCTTACATCCCTGGCGGTCAAAAACAGCAATGCAAACTGAAATGCACTGAAAAGCTTCAACACTCATTTAGACTTCCTTTTACAAAGACTTAGCTCATAAAACAACTGGGCAGTTTGAACTTCACGTGGCTTTTCTCTTAAACAAAAATGGTGGGGCGCCTGGGTGGCTCAGTTCGTTGGCCGTCTGACTCTTGATTTCAGTTCAAGTCATGATCTCACAGTTCGTGGGTTCGAGCCCCATGTCAGGCTCTGCGTTGAACACAAAGCCTGCTTGGGATTCTCTCTCTTCCTCTCTCTCTGCCCCTCCCCCACCAGCACACATGCTCACTCGCGCTCTCTCTTTCTCTCTCTCTCAAAATAAATAAATAAACTTAAAAAAAAGGGGGGGGGCATCGTTAATAAGAGGTAAAAGATGTGAAGAGCCTGCTGGCTGGAGAATTAACCTCTAAAAACAAACGTCATTTGAGCCACAGGAAAGGAAGAGCTGCCGTGTGGGGCTCCCACACATGCAGGGCTTGCACTACGTAGTCATAGCAACAAGTTACATGCTGCACATCTATGCAGCTTTGACTTACGTATTATTTCGACCCAGCCATCGCTAGGATCGTTGTAATTGGAGTTGCCTCTCATTGCAACATGAGTTGCTTGTATTAATGAATCAAGTAGTTCAACAGCATTCTCCCTGCAAAAGAGTAAGACATTTCTCAGCACATGACCGGTGGGTCTCATCCTGAAGTCCTTTCGAGGGAGTATCTAGGTTGTGCTTGCTGGGTGCCTAAATAAAAAGGTGCCAGAGGAACTGGCATTAAAAGCTGGCTGGGTGTCTTTGTTCTCTCTCTCTCCTTTTTTTTTTTTTAATGTTTATTTATTTTTGAGAGAGACGAGAGAGCAAGCAGGAAAGAGACAGAGAGAGAGGGAGACACAGGCTCTGAGCTGTCAGCACAGAGCCGGACTCTGGCTCGAACTCATGAACTGCGAGCTCGTGACCCGAGCCAAAGCCAGACAGTTAACTGACTGAGCCACCCAGGCACCTCGTGTCTTTGTTCTCTTTGGTGGACCTAAGCCACTTGGGGAGGACATAGAGAAGCGATCTTTCACTTTGGACTTCAAATGTTAGTAACTTATGTTGGTCTCATGTAGTTTATAGACTCCATTGGGTGGTCACAAAAGTTGGGAGGTGGGTAGATCACATATTGAGTTACCAGGATAAATTTATGGGCCGTAGTGATCCAATAGCAAAAAGAACCTTTTAAGTATCTAGCTAGATTTTTGAGCCATAAGATTAAGTGAAGATTAAGAATTAGAGGACGCCTGGGTGGCTGTCGGTTAAGCAACTGACTTTGGCTCAGGTCATGGTCTCAGGTGCACGAGTTCGAGTCTTGCTTCAGGTGAGCTCGAGCCCCATTTTGGGTGAACATGAGCCCCATAACAGGTGAGCCCCGCTTCTCTCTCTCTCCCTTTCTCTCTCTCTGTCCCTTGCTCACTTGTGCCCTCTCTCTCTCAAAAAATAAGTACATACATACATACATACATACATAAAATAAAACAAAAATAAAATAAAATAAAATAAAATAAATAAATAAAATAAAACAGCTTCTTTAAAAAAAAAGAATTGGAACTTAGCATCCTTCCTTTCTGGCAATGTCATTGACAGGTAAAAACCTTATAAACTACAGGAGAGAGCCTTCTATCCCACAATCAAGAGCCTCTGCTGGTAAGTGATACCCGCAGTCTACTTCCTGTCTAGGGCCTCCCCCATCTTTTCCCATGTAGTTCCCAAAGAACTACACTACTTGGGATGTGTTACAGACAAAATGGGTATAAGGATACATGCAATAAAAACCACAATGAGGGGCACCTGGCTGGCTCAGTCAGTTAAGCATCAGACTTTGGTTCAGGTCATGATCGCATTGTTCGTGAGTTTGAGGCCTCCATCGGGCTCTGTGCTGTCAATGCAGAGCCCATTTCAGACCCTCTGTCTCCCTCTCTCTCTGCCCCTCCCCTGCACATGCGCTAGTACTCTCTCTCTCTCAAAAATAAATAAACATCAAAAAAAAAAATGTTAAACCCACAATGAGATATTTCTTCATACCTACTAAGATGATACCTATCAAAAAAACAGAAAATCGGGGAGCACCTGGGTGGCTCGTAGGTTAAGCGTCCAACTTCAGCTCAGGTCACGATCTCGAAGTTTTTGAGTTTGAGCCCCGCGTCGGGCTCTGTACTGACAGCTAGGAGCCTGGAGCCTGCTTCGGATTCTGCGTCTCCCTCTCTCTCTGCCCCTCCCCCACTCATGCGCGCACGCTCGTTCTCTCCTCTCTCTCTCTCTCAAAAATAAACATTAAAAAAATTATTTAAGAAACAGAAAATAGTAAGTGTTGGGAGGATGTGGACAAATTGGAACCCTCTTACATTGCTGGTAGAAATATAAAATGGTGCAGCCACTGAAAATAATGCGGTGGTTCCTCAAAAAATGTAAGCATAGAATTACTCTGTGACCCAGCAATTCCACTCCTGGCTACATGCCCAAAATAACTGAAAGCAGGGAGTCAAACAAAAATGGGCGTGTGAACGTTCATAGCAGCACTATTCACAACAGCCAGAAGGTAGAAAGAACTCAAATGTCCATTCACAGATGAACAGATAAACAAATGTAGTGCAGCCGTACAATGGAGTATGACTCAGCCACAGAAGGGAGCCCAGCGCTGACACCTGCTACAACATGAATGAGCCTCAAAAATACTAAGCTGAGTGAAAGAAGCCCGACACAAAAAGTCACCTATCGTACAATTCCATTGATATGAAATGTCCAGAAGAGGTAACTCCCTAGAGATTGGTGGTTGCCAGTGGCTGGAGGAAGGGGGAGGGGGAATGACGGTTAGTGGGCACGGGCTTCCTTCTGCAGAGATGAAAACGTCCGGGAACTAAATAGGGTTGGTGATTACACAACATCATAAATGCACCAAATGTCACTGAACTATTTACTATAAAATATTAATTGGGGGCGCCTGGGTGGCTCAGTCGGTCGAGCGTCCGACTTCGGCTCAGGTCACGGTCTCGCGGTCCGTGAGTTCGAGCCCCGCGTCGGGCTCTGGGCCGACGGCTCGGAGCCTGGAGCCTGCTTCCGATTCTGCGTCTCCCTCTCTCTCTGCCCCTCCCCCGTTCGTGCTCTGTCTCTCTCTGTCTCAAAAATAAATAAACGTTAAGAAAAAAATTTTTTTAAGTATTAATTGTATTGTATTCACCTCAATTTAAAAAAAAAAGAATGCATTTGCATGTCCATTAACACACTTTCCAAATGCCACCCAGACAAGCGCAAGGTTCTTTATACACCACGTAACAAGTATTCTTTGAATGTTAACCACCCCAATTGTATTTGTCTCCTGGCCTTTGTATACTTCTAGGAGTATTGGGTTCCAATGATGAACAGACTTGAGCAGAGCAACAGTCCCAGGGAAGAACTCGATTCCCCCTCTATCAATATTTGAACCAATTGTGAATAAACTGTACTTATTCACTGTCCACTACCAATTTTACAAAAGCTTTTTATTCGTACTGTAATTTTTCACAGTCACGTTGTCCTTACTGTTCGTGCGGTGAATTCGTTTTAAGCAGACCACTCAAAACGCAGGAAAATTGGCCAATGATACACTCACCTGAGCTGAGTACAGTTTTCACTGGTCCCAACTTCTAAAAGACATCCAGATAGTGCATTTTCTCCAAATAAAATGGGTTTGAAAGTTGCTGATGTACACAAACCCCTTCCAGCTAGAAAATAAGAAGGTTGTCCTCTTACTATTTTTGCTAAATGAAAGTAAAGAGTTACTTCAAAGTTTTTCTTGGAAAACAGTATGTAGAAATAAAGTTTCCAGTTTTTGAGAACCGAGGTCATTGTCACTCTACTCCCTTCAAAGCTGAACAAAGGAGCCTTTCTGTACCTTGACTGGGATCGGTGGTTTATTCTAAACATGTGAGTTAACGCCTTCTGGCAGAAGCAGGTAAGTGCCACCAAGGCACAGGTTTCCCATAGTTCAGAACAAATCTACAGTCGTGTCTCCAGGCAACCACGTATTTAAGTCTCTCTTACAAATGACTAGCTCCTCAGGTGCAAACAGTGTTCAATTTTGAGAAAACGGAGAAGCATGATCTCCCCCATCCCTACCCCCACCCCCACCGCCGCTAAATAAACCAACAGGAGTTTGAGGTGATTACGTGATTCGATGCAGAATATGGCAATATTTCCAGTTCTAGCTTACCGAAGGGCTAATCGTATTACCAAACCAGATTACCCGATTGCCAAAGGTGCAGAGTCGTCACGTTATTCACCCTGTTGGCATTTAGAGCTCGAACAGGCTTGCCAAGTTGGTAACCTAGACAAACAGAATAATAAGAAGTAGCTAAAGTTAATCTGATACAGCAAGCGTGACCTTGTCAAACAGTATGAAAGAGGAATACACAACACAAGGAAACACACGGAAAAAGCTGTGTCAGAATACAGTTGAGCAGCGCCTGGGTGGCTCAGTCGGTTACATGTCCGACTTCAGCTCAGGTCACGATCCCACGGTTCGTGAGTTCGAGCCCCGCGTCGGGCTCTGTGCTGACAGCTCGGAGCCTGGAGCCTGCTTCCGATTCTGTGTCTCCCTCTCTCTCTGCCCCTCCCCCGTTCATGCTCTGTCTCTCTCTGTCCCAAAAATAAATAAACGTTAAAAAAAAAAAAATTTGTTAAAAAAAAAAGAAAATAAGCTGCGTACTTGACACTTCACCTCTAAAAGCTCTGACATAACATCTCCTGAAATAAAGGATATTCTTCTACAGAACCATGATACCAATATTTCTCCTGAGAAAATTAATAATTCCTTAGAATCAAATCCTATCCAGTTCATACTGCTATTTCCCCCGAAGTCCCCAAAAACACGTTTTAGGGCTGTTTCTACAAACCGGGATGCAACTGGGGTTCACGTGTGGTGTTTGTGCTTCCAACGTCACCTCTCACCACTCGGGAACAAGCAGTCTCCCCTCCGGCCGCGGTTCGACCCTGCCCGCGTGCACTACCCCCCATGCTCACTTCTGCCCCGTTGGCCTCCCCGGGGCCAGCCCTGCTCTCAGCCCGCACTGGCTGCTTTCCAAGGTACAATCTCCTCCGCACAGCCCACAACAGAAACACGCTGCAGGCAGAACTCTGACTCACTCTGCCTCTCTTCCCGCACTGAGATCAGAACCTGCGCCTACGAGTTCCTTAACGACGGAGAGTTTAGGGGCATGGTCGACATTCTACTTCCCTGAAGCTCCGGAGTACCTGTGCGTAAGCCCCATGCTCCTTTATTCATTTTCTTATATTGTTCTCTGTTGTTTCCATGACCCCGGGCTGTCTTTCCAAGTGAGACAGTGAATTCTTTGAGGAGAGGGCCCATGTCGTGTAGTCTTCCTAAAACCCCTCCTGCCTCACAAAGTGCTGTATATACACAAGCTATTTCACAGACTGATCAGTTCTGGCTCATAATCAGTTTATTCTTTTTTGACAAGAGCTTCAACATTTTTCACATGTTCTGATGGTGCTTCTCAGAAATCATGTGAAATTGAATCATGAAATAAAAACCCTTAAATTCCAGCAGCCTGCTAGGAAACCCAACAATATTAACTTATTTTTAATGTTTGTTTATTTCTGAGAGAGAGAGCATGAGCAGGGGAGGGGCAGAGAGAGAGGAAGAGAGAATTCAAAGCAGGCTCACGCTGTCAGCACAAAGCCCGATGTGGGGCTCGAACCCACAAACTTCGAGATCACGACCTGAGCCGAAGTCGGACATTCAACCGACCAAGCCGCCAAGGTGCCCCGAAACCCGACAATAAAATCCAAAACTCCACATTAACAAGTACACTAAACCTCATTTAAAAGGAAAAAAAAAAAAAATACATACATACATATATACACACACACCCATAGGGATGCTTGGGTGGCTCAGTCAGTTAAGCGTTGGACTCCCGATTTCAGCTCAGGTCATGATCTCACAGTTTCTGAGATCGACCCGCACATCAGGCTCCACACTGACAGCACAGAGCCTGCTTGGGATTCTCTCTCTTTCTCTGCCCTCCACCTCCACTCTCACATGCTTTTCTTTCCCTCAAAATAAATAAATACATTTTTAAAAATATATATGTAAAATAGATCATGCATTATTATTAAATCAATATGTACAAATATTGAAAATCATGCAAACTACAAAGTTATTTAAAAGTAAAAAAGTTTTGAAAATAAATAGGGGAGTCTGCAAGTCGCTTAAGTGTCCAACTTCGGCTCAGGCCATGATCTCACAATTCAAGAGTTCGATCCCCATGTCAGGCTCTCTGCTGTCAGCACAGAGTCTGCTTCAGATCCTCTGTCCCCCTCTCTCTGCCCCACCCCTGATCTCAAAAATAAACATACATACATACATACATACATAAAAATAACCAATAAATAAAAGTAAAAAAAGTTGTTCCTTCATGGTTACTTACTGCCTGATTAAGAATAGTAAAAGGAAGGACAAATTTTTTAAAAATAATGATAGTTTATCCATCCAACATATACTTACTGAACACCTACTATGGTTCAAGTCAGTGCTGTTCAATAAAAATACAATGCAAGCCACATATGTGATTTTTAAATATGACATATTTTTAGAATTTTTTAGACATTAAAAATTTTTTTCTAGTAGCCCCATTAAAAAAAAGAGAAAAAGGAGATGAAATTAATTTGAAGAATGTATTTTATTCAACTCAATATATCCAAATATTATCATGTCCACATATGCCGCTGGCCACATTGCAAGTGCCTAGCAGGTGGGCGTGACTAACAGCTGATACATTGGACCTGCAGTTCTCCTTACTGTTTTAAATTTTTTATGTTTATTTATTTTTGAGAGAGGCAGAGAGAGACAGAGCGTGAGCAGGGGAGGGGCAGAGAGAGAGGGAGACACAGAATCCGAAGCAGGCTCCAGGCTCTGAGCTGTCAGCACAGAGCCCGATGAGGGGCTTGAACCCACAAACCGTGAGATCGTGACCTGAGTTGACGTCAGACGCTTAAGCGACTGAGCCACCTGGGTGCCCCTCTCCTTACTGTTTTTAAGCGCTAAGGAGGCAACAGTGGATTAAAGAAGCAAACAAATATATAACGAACCAAGTGATGCCATATTTGCACATAATGACAAAACGCACATGCCTGGAACTTCACAGTCCCCATGAAGTCTCTCCACGGACTCCATCGTGTCTCCATCTATAGCTTCTTATTTCTTAAAAAGCTAATTTTACCAACACTTCAAAGGCATTATACAAACAACAACAACAAAAAACCAAGCTGTTATCAGAAAAAGAATACAGTGTCACAAAAGAGAAAGAGACAGGCTAGAATCACAAACTACAATTGGAGAGAGTTACTTATAATCATCACTGTGGTACAGGAGTATTCAATTAAAATATGTTTGTAGGATCAGTGATTGACATACACTATCTTACCTGGATTTCCAGAAAATTCCTTTTCATCACCACTATTATAGCTTAAAAATTTTACTGTAAATCTCTGTGTCATGATCCCTAGAAATAAAACACAATACAAAATATAGTGTGTACCATTTTACTAGGGAAAGAAATTATCCCCCACAGTGTCATTTTCTTTATCTTATAATTACATTTTGACATGCAAAAAAAGCCTTTTTTATTAAATCACAATTACAAATAAGAAAAAAGTCTGACTTGGTTTTACACGTAATAATTATGAGAATCTTAAAAAAAAAGTTTTCAACTGAAAACATTCTCACTGCTCTCAACAGGTTTACCTTTCTGGTGAGCATTGATTGCTACCCTAATAATTTTGACACTTATTTCGCTGATTGTATTATTATTCCATCTGAAAATATAATGTTCTTCCACATTCACATTTCTGGGGGCCGATCCATTACTTAAAAGTGTTTCTGCAAATAAAAAAAAAAATTCTGTCATAAATTAACGACCTTGAGCTCAGGTCTATTATTGGTCCCACCGAGTCAGCACTGGCCACCCCCCCGCCACAGCATCACAATATCTATCCTTTCCCTTCCATTTCTGTACCCCCGGAGTGTGGCTCATAGTTCGATCCAGAGACGTGCTCAGTAGAATGTTTGTCAAAAATGAAAGGCTAACAGAAGGTCGGCTCCTTAGAAACAGAGGACTGCCGTCTAGTTCACTACTATGTTGTAGGTATTTGCTAAGATTCGATGAATGAATAAATTTGAGAATTACAACATACTGCAGAGAAATACAAATATCCTTAACAAAAGTCCTGATGACATTAGCCAAACTCTGAATCATTTGTTTGGCTGCATTAAAACGGCAAAGTTTAATTATCAAAAAGAAAAAAAGATGAAACTTAACAGAAGACCATGGGGGAAGGGAAGGGGAAAAAAAAAAACAGTGACAAACTGAGAGGGAGACAAACCATAAGAGACTCTCAAAAACAGACCACAAACTAAGGGTTGATGGAGGGAGGGCGGGGGATGGGGAGGGGAAAACGGGTGATGGGCACTGAGGAGGGCATTTGTTGTGATGAGCATTGGGTTTTATATGTAAGCGATGAATCACGGGAATCTACTCCGGAAGCCAAGAGCACACTGTATACTCTGTATGTTTGCTACCTTGACAATAAATTATATTTTTAAAAAAGAAGAAGAAGAAAAAAGAAACGAGTAAGAGAAAGGCTAAGGCAAGAAAAAAAAGAAAGAAAGGAAAGAGGGGCACCCGGCTGCCTCAGTCAGTAGATCGTGTCACTCTTGAGCTCAGGGTTGTGAGTTCAAGCCCCATCTTGGATGTGGAAATTACTTAAAATAAAAAAATCTTTAAAAAATTCTTTTTTTAAAGAAGGGGCACCTGGGGCGCCTGGGTGGCTCAGTCGGTTGGGTGTCCGACTTCAGCTCAGGTCATGATCTCACAGCTCCTGAGTTTGAGCCGTGCATCGAGCTCTGTGCTGACAGCTCAGAGCCTGGAGCCTGCTTCGGATTCTGTGTCTCCCTCTCTCTCTCTACCCTCCTCAGCTCATGCTCTGTCTCTCTCTGTCTCAAAAATAAATAAATGTTAAAAAAATAAAAAATAAAAAAAATAAAGAAGGGGCACCTGGGTGGCTCAGTTGGTTAAGCATCTGACTCTTGATTTCGGCTCAGGTCATGATCTTCCGAGCATGAAATCGAGTCCCACGTCAGGCTCAGCAAGGAGAGCCTACTGGGGACTCTCTCTCCCTCTCTCTCTGCCCCTCCCCGACTTGCGCTCACTCTGTTTCTCTCTCTAAATAAATAAACAAATAACCTTAAAAATAAAAAGGAAAAGGAAACATAAATGTTGGTTCCCTGGAAAACATTTTCGAAAAGGTTCACAGAGCCTGAAAACTGGCAGGGACACTGGAGCCCCCACAGCTCAGGACTAGGCAACTGGCTCCAGGGCACAGATACCGCTCCGCAGCAAAGCAAGATGGAACAGGGAACAAGCAGAATGTGGAACAGACAAAGTTCTAATTGCCGTGAACCTCCTTAAATTCTTAATAAAAACATATTTACCCTAAGACTCTATACTCCTTACAAGAAATGACACATATTTCTGTAGAAATGATGTAAAAGCGTGACGTTAAATTACCTGTCCTGGTGATGAACTTGTCTGGGTCGGTTGCTTCCTCATAGATTACTCTTGGTGTAACGATGCCTGAAAAGATACAGAAATTAACTTCACAGGACTACATGGCCCAACAGGATCACATTTACTTATTGAAAGCGAAAGCTAATCAAGCAAATACGATAACTGCGCCTAACCCGTGTGCCAGCTACAAAACTCTCCCGCTCCCCAGACGCCACCAAATAGGAATCCCACTGTTCTTGGCATCTGATGACAACGGAGGAGGAGGATCCAAAGTCAGTGATCATAATCCTGAGAGCCACTCTCCTATAGGAACAAAGAGGCGGTCCACGACCGGGCGGAGTGTAACAGGAGCGCTCGCTTAACAAGCGGCTTGGGGCGTCCTCAGAAAGTTAAATCACCACGTGACTCGGCAATGCCACTGGCAGGTGCAGCTCCAGGAGAAACGCAAGCCTGTGCTCACACAGACATCTGCACGCGAGTGTTCAGAGCAGCACTCCCGCGGTCGCCGAAAGCTGGAAACCCAAATGCCTGGCAAAGGACGAACGGATAACACACGTGGCACAGATATCCATGCGATGGAACATTGCCCAGCCATAAACACGGGTGACGTTCTGGTCCGTGCCACGGCGGCTACGCCTTGAAGATGTGACGCTAAGCCAGACATAAAAGACCACGTAGTGTAGGATTCCTTTGTTACGGGAATTCCAGAACAAGCAAATCCACAGAGATGGAAAGGAGAGTAATTAATGGTCCCTAGGGGTCAGGGCACGGGGAGGAAGAAGAGGCTGTTGGTGGGTACGGGAAGGGGAGGGGTGTCCTTTAGGGGGAGGAAATGTTTTAGAACTAGACAGAGGTGATGGTGGCACAGCATTGTGTATGTACTAAATGCCACTGAATTGTACACTTCAAAATGGTTGACTTTAGGGGCACCTGGGTGGCTCAGTTGGTTAAGCATCTGACTCTTGATTTCAGCTCGGGTCGTGATCTCACAGCGGTTCACGAGATCGAGCCCCACATTAGGCTCTGCACAGTGCAGAGACCGCTTGGGATTCTCTCTCTTCCTCTCTCTCTCTCAGCATAATATAAATAAAAATAAACATTTAAAATGGTTGATTTTATGTTATGTGAATTTTGCCTCAATTTTTATTTATGTATTTCTTTAGTGTTTATTTATTTTTGCGAGAGAGAAACAGAGGGAGCACGGGAGAGGGGCAGAGAGAGAGAGGGAGACACAGAATCGGAGGCAGGTTCCAGGCTCTGAGCGGTCAGCACCAAGCCCGAGGCGGAGCTTGAAATCACAGACTGCGAGATCGTGACCTGAGCCGAAACCAAGAGTCAGACGCTTAACCGACTGAGCCACCCAGGCGTCCCTCAATTTTTAAAGAAGAACTAATATGCAATATGCTATCCTATGGAACGGGACTTTTTCTGAAGAAAACACTTCCTTCGATGGACAGCTGAAATATTTTAAATTGACCCAGTAGAAGTGATTTATACTCTCATGAGATCACGGTTTCTGTCGACACCCGGGTCTGTGTTCTTTTTGCAAACCACCGCGACGTACCTCCCAGCACACCATTCTTGATCTTGGCATTGATAATACCATCTCGTTCCTGGGATACTTCCAAACGAGTGGCGCACTGCACATCGAAATTCTGAAGGAAAGCCACCGGTGCGTTCTGTAGGCACTGCCCAGCCAGGGACACCTGAGGGTGAGGGAGAATCCCAACAGGGCTGTGACTTCTCTTCGAATCATAAAATACCAACCAACATCTCACGCAAGCGCTCTTTCTGCGGCCTGCTCCTACCGGTGGCTTAGTTTCAGTAACGACTAGTTCACTCACTAGATGACCAACGAAGAAAATGATCTGGTTAATTTGCTACACAAAGTCTGGAAGCTTTGTCACAATAAGTATTATTTAACGAAAACAAAGAAAATTCCCTGCTCTGCTCCATTGACTTTGCAGAAACATGATTATATTCGACTTCATTTTCTCTCCCTCATGACAACCATACTTTTGTTAAAACTGTAAAAAATGGATTCCTTAAACAGTGAAGAGAGACGATTTGGACTCCCGTGTTTTCTTTCCACAGATACTTTTTTCCTCGTGATTTTGGACTTAAAAAAAT
This sequence comes from Panthera uncia, assembly GCF_023721935.1. Lineage (NCBI taxonomy): Eukaryota > Metazoa > Chordata > Mammalia > Carnivora > Felidae > Panthera > Panthera uncia. Next base: position 85,252,683 of record NW_026057586.1, on the reverse strand, counting down.
ATTTTGGGGCACCTGGGTGGTTCAGTCGGTTGAGCATCCGACTTCAGCTCAGGTCATGATTTCACAGTTCGTGGGTTCGAGTCCTGCATCGGGCTCTGTGCTGACAGCTCAGAGCCTGACGCCTGCTTTAGATTCTGTGTCTCCCTCTCTCTCTCTGCCCCTCCCCTGCTCGTACTGTCTCTCTCTCTCTCCAAACTAAATAAAATATTTTTAAAAATAAATAAAAAAAATAAAGATTTCACACAAAGCTCTATATAGCCTTGAGATATTTTTCAAAATCTCCGGAATATTACATTAGATTATATACTTATAGCTTACAAGAAATTGGCTGTGAAACTAACAGAAGTGCAGAATGGTAGTTATTTCCGTGGAAATTTATAGAATTTGTTTTGGTTGGTAAGTTCACTCTGAGATTTAGCAACGACAGTGGTTAATTTAAGAGAGACTATTAAAAATAAAATCCACAGACCAGAAAGAGTTGAGTACCTGGAAAGTCCACAGGAGAAATAACTTAGGACGAGATTTTTAACAGCAGTGTAAGTCAAATTAACAACAGGAGGGGAAAATTTGTAAAAGGCCCTAGCATGTTCAAATTGAAATTCTTACCTGCGGAATGGTAAAATATGCCTTGTCGACAGTCATGATTGGATCTCCTTGTTTGTAACCGAAGTCTGAGAAGTCTCTCAGATCAGTATGCAGATACACTTCGGCAGAAGCCTGTGGCCTAGAGGAACTGTAAATCGATGAGGATTATCGCTACTCCTTCTGGCCGGTATCTGCTAAAAACAATTCTTCTTGCATTTTCTTTTTTTTACTTTTTTAATTACAAAAATATTTGTACTAAAAGCCAAAAAGCCGTACACTGGAAAGTGGTTAGCGGTTCATTTTATGCTCCGTGAATTTTACTTCAATGATAATAATAATAAAGTTGTAAAATTTCAACATGACAGAAAGGTACCAGAAAGAAACTGAGGTCCCCGTGAGCCCACCACCGGTTTCCCAAACCCAGATAATCACTATTCACCACTGGTGGTAACTGACCAATTTCCTTTGGGTGAGGCCCAATTCTTTCAAAGGCTTAACACAAAACAAAGTCGCTAACGGACATGGAAGACTGAACCTCATGTTGAGGACCTGGGGGGCCCGTGGGGGCCCCAACACGCACACGGAGCCGTGGTAGAAGTAGCCCAGGAAGGGCGAGTTGGCCAGCGGCGACTGCACACACAGGAACGGGAACCAGCCCGGGGCCTCCGGCGCCTCCGGCGCCTCCGGCGCCCCCGGCGCGGAGCACAGCTGGTCAAACAGAGGGTTGACATCGCCTCCAAAAACGCCGGTGAAACAGGCCTCTCTGAACAGTCCTGTGAGATCCGACGAGCATTCCTTGGAAGGAAACGTGAAGGAGCGGTGAGCAGACAGAAGCTTCTGGGGTGCCCGCCACCAGCTCTCAGGGGAAGGGGACGCCACCGAGGAAGATGAAGCAACACAATCGCCATCCAGGCTGCCAGTGCTACGTGGTCACAGAAAGTAAAATCCTGCTAGAATTTCTCTCCTCAGCTCCCCACGAGCCTCCAAGTCAGTAATTTCAGGCCTTCAAGGGAACCACATCCTTACTGGGGACATAGATGTGCCCACAAAAAAACAAAAACAAACAAACAAGCAAAAGTAGGAAGAGAAGAAAATATGGAAGACACTCCAAGTGGGGAATAAAACAGAGTAAACTTCCCTTTTTAATTGTCATCACCATCCAAACCCCTAGCCCAGAGAAACCTAAAGACATCTCGAGTTAGGGCAAACAGTCCGTATTCCCTAAGAAACCTTAAGGCCATCGCTGTATTATAACACGACCCAATTAATGTCACCAAGAAGTGACTTCATTCCTGCATTCGGTTCTTCATCCATTTTCTTCCCCATTTCTCAGAGGACTCAGAGAACTAAAAGTTAAAAATGTCCCGAATCCGGAACCCTCTTGCACTGTTGGTGGGAATGCAAATTGGTACAGCCGCTCTGGAAAGCAGTGTGGAGGTTCTTCAGAAAATTAAAAATAGACCTACCCTATGACCCAGCAGTAGCACTGCTAGGAATTTATCCAAGGGATACAGGAGTACTGATGCATAGGGGCACTTGTACCCCAATGTTTATAGCAGCACTCTCCACAATAGCCAAATTGTGGAAAGAGCCTAAATGTCCATCAACTGACGAATGGATAAAGAAATTGTGGTTTATATACACAATGGAGTACTATGTGGCAATGAGAAAGAATGAAATATGGCCTTTTGTAGCAACGTGGATGGAACTGGAGAGTGTGATGCTAAGTGAAATAAGCCATACAGAGAAAGACAGATACCATATGGTTTCACTCTTATGTGGATCCTGAGAAACGTAACAGAAACCCATAGGGGAGGGGAAGGGAAAAAAAAAAAAAAAGAGGTTAGAGTGGGAGAGAGCCAAAGCATAAGAAACTCTTAAAAACTGAGAACAAACTGAGGGTTGATGGGAGGTGGGAGGGAGGGGAGGGTGGGTGATGGGTATTGAGGAGGGCACCTTTTGGGATGAGCACTGGGTGTTGTATGGAAACCAATTTGACAGTAAATTTCATATATTAAATAAATAAATAAACATTTAAAAAAATAATAAATAAAAAAAAAAATGTCCCAAATCCTTTGTTCCCTGACAGTAGGAAAATAACTTTTTAAAAATTTTTTTTCAATGTTTATTCATTTTTGAGAGACAGAGACAGAGCATGAGCAGGGGAGGGGCAGAGAGAGAGGGAGACACAGAATCCGAAGCAGGCTCCAGGCTCTGAGCTGTCAGCACAGAGCCCGACGCCGGGTTCAAACCCACAGGCCATGAGATCATGACCTGAGCCCAAGTCGGACGCTTAACCGACTGAGCCGCCCAGGCGCCCCGGAAAATAACCTTTAACCAAGAACAATTCAAATTAAAAAATTGATCATGTCCGAAGTGATAAGTAGCAGCTGTCCAAAGACATCACTGACCCAGATACTAAACACTGCCAGGGGCTGGTGCTGTGTATATCGATACCATATACGACAAACACGAAAGAGGTTAGAAACGGCACAGCACTGCAGTCTGGAAGAAAGAGGAAGAGAATACCATATGTTTCTATTGATATTGACAGATGATATGCTCTATTCTTAAATTAAATATAATTGTTATTATAAGTGCAATTGTTGGTATGAGAGTTACAATATAAATAAAGGTCCTAAACTTTCCTTTTCTGTTTTGTAAAACCAACCACGATATAATTGCACTCATCCAAAAACAGGAGTGACTGGGGCCACAGTAAATGTGCCTCTTTTGCCACTCTCATTCCTCTTAAGTCTCAAATAAGGATTAAAAATGTGTATTTGAGGAGGGGCAGTGGCTCAGTCGGTTAAGTATCTGACTCTTGATATCGACTCAGGTCATAATCTCACGGTTTGTGAGTTTGAGCCCCACGTTCGGCTCTGCACTGACAGCACGGAGCCTGCTTGGGATTCTCTCTCTGCCTTTCTCTCTCTCCCTCTCTCTCAAAATAAATAAATAAATAAACTTAAAAAAATAATATATATATATATGTATATATATGTATATATATGTATATATACGTATGTATTTGACCTGGATCAGGCAACTTTTTCTAGATATGACACTAAAAGCACAAGCAACAAAAGAAAAACTTGATTAATCGAATTTCAACAAATTTAAAAAACTTTTGGGCTTCAAAGGACACCAACAAGAAAGCAGACACCTACACAATGGGAGATGTTTGTCGCAAATCATATACCTGATTTGGGACTAGTATCCAGAAGGTATAATGAATTCTTATAGTTTAACAACAAAAAGACAACCCGATTGAAAAATGGGCAAAGGAGGGAAAGAAATGAGAGCTTTCCCCCTAAGGTCAGGAACACAAGAGAGATGTCCACTCTCACCACAGTTATTCAACATAGTACTGGAAATCCTAGCCTCTGCAGTCAGACAACACAAAGGAATAAAAGGCATCCAGATTGTCCAGGAGGAGGTCAAACTTTCACTCTTTGCAGATGACATATACTGTATATGGAAAACCCAAGAGTCCACCAAAATACTGCTAGAACTGATCCATGAATTCAGCAGAGTCACAGGATATAAAATCAATGCACAGAAATTGGATGCATTCCTATACATCAATAATGAACTGACAGAAAGAAACATCAAGGAATTGACCCCATTTACAACTGCACCAAAAACCATAAAATACCTAGGAATAAACCTCACCAAAGAGGTGAAAAATCTATACACTGAAAACTATATAGGAAGCTTACGAAAGAAATTGAAGAACACACACAAAAAGTGGAAAAATATTCCATGCTCCTGGATAGGAAGAGCAAATATTGTTAAAATGTCAATACTACCCAACGCAATCTACATATTCAATGCAATCCCTATGAAAATAAGACCGGCATTCTTCACAAGAGCTAGAACAAACAATCCTAAAATCTGTATGGAACCAGAAAAGGCCCCGAATAGCCAAAGTAATGTTGAAAAAGAAAACCAAAGCTGAAGGCATCACAATTCCAGACTTCAAGATGAATTACAAAGCTGTCGTCATCAAGACAGCGTGGTACTGGCACAAGAACAGACACTCAGATCAACGGAACAGAATAGAGAACCCAGAAATGGACCCACAAACGTCTGGCCAACTCATCTTTGACGAAGCAGGAAAGAATATCCAGTGGAATAAAGAAAGACAGCCTCTTCAGCAAGTGGTGCTGGGAAAACTGGACAGAGACATGCAGAAAAATGAACCTAGCCCACTTTCTTACACCAAACACAAAAATAAACTCAAAATGGATGAAAGACCAAATGTAAGACGGGAAGCCGTCAAAATCCTAGAGAAGAAAGCAGAGAAAAACCTCTTTGCCATACGACTCAGCAATTGCAGTACGAGGTACCTATGCAAGGGCTACAGGTGTGCTGTTTCGAAGGGGCACATGCACCCCAATGTTTATAGCAGCACTATCATCGCCAAAGGATGGAAAGAGCCCAAATGTCCATTGACAGATAAATGGATAAAGAAGATGTGGTATATATATATACAACGGAGTATTACTCGGCGAACAAAAAGAATGAAATCTTGCCATTTGCAACAACGTGGATGGAACTAGACGATATTATGCGAAGTGAAATTAGCCAGACAGAGAAAGACAAATATCCTATGACTTCGCTCATACAGGGAATTTAAGATACAAAACAGATGAACATAAGGAAAGGGAAGCAAAAATAATATAAAAACAGGGAGGGGGACAAAACATAAAAGACTCTTAAATATAGAGAACAAACAGAGGGTTGTTGGAGGGGGTGTGGGACGGGGGATGGGCTGAATGGGGAAGGGGCACTAAGGAATCTACTCCTGAAGTCATTGTTGCACTATATGCTAACTAATTTGGATGTAAATTAAAAAATAAATTAGTTAATTTTAAAAAATGGGCAAAGGATCTAAAGCGACATTTTTTCAAAGATATAAAAATGGCCAACAAGCACATCAAAAGATGTTCAACGTCATTTGCCACTACGGAAATACAAATCAAAATCACAATGAAATACCACTTCACACCCACCGGGATGGCTAACATCAAAAAGACTGTAACAAACGTAGATGAGGACATGGAAATAACTGCAACCCTTCTACACTGCTGATGATGCAAACGTAAAAACCATGCAGCCACTTTGGAAAACGGTTCCTCAAAAGGTTAAACACACAGTTCCTATAGGACAGAGCAACTTCACCCCTAGGTAATATATCCAAGAGAAATGGAAACACACGTCCAAACCAAAACTTGCACACAAATGTTCACGGAAGCTTCATTCGTAACAGCCAAAAAGCAAAAGCAATCCAAGCGTCCATCGACTGATGAATGGATTGGCAACATACGGTCTGTCCATGCGACGGAATGTGACTCGGCCATAAAAAGGGACAAAAACAGACACCTGCCACAACGCGGATGACCCTTGGACATTTCGTGGGTTCAAGACCCACACTGGGCTCCACGCTGATGGCACAGAGCTTGCTTGGGATTCTCTCTCTGCCCCTACCCTGCTTGTGCTCTGTCTGTCTGTCTCTCTCTCTCTCAAAATAAATGAATAAACTTAAAAAAAAAAAATTAAAAAAAAAAAAACAATCTACAACACAAAACACAATCTTACTTTTCAAAGCCCATCTATGAAAAAGCTGTATGGGGAACTGTATCCTTTACATGCTATTGGGTATAGTAACCTTTGTACCCGTAATCGAAAAGAGCTTACCTGGTCACAGCAACAGCGGACGTCACAGGCCCCAGCGGTCAAATTACAAGGACAAGGACCCAGGGGTTGATACACCTGGTTGGGAATAACAGTCACATTCTCTGAAAAGTACAAACGACAGAGAAGTCCAGCCATGAAACACTCTGACAAAGCATTGCCACATTTTTGATACTCAAAAGAAAGCTGAATCATTGTTTTACAAATCACCAGGACCAAATATTACACATTAAGGAATCCCTGAGTTATGCATAAACCCTATCTGGGCCTGTATCTACTACTCCAACAAAAACCCAAATATAGGAAAATATGCTAGTTATAACAAAATGAAGTCACGCTTGACCTTAAAGATAATCATGACTACAATTTACAAGTTAGGATAAAGGTAACGCACTGACTTTATTTTTCAATACACTGAACAATCCTTTTCGTAACACAGACTGACATTACCCATTGACCCCTTCAAATGCGTTACCTTTTCCAGCAGATAAAACCGAAGCCATGAGGACATTTCAGAGACATTATCTGGGGGCCCATTTGGCCGCAAGATTATGTCTAATCATGCTACCTGCTCAACCTCATGTCCTATCGCACTGCAGACCCAACTCTTTATATCCTGATTCTAGCTCAAGTGTGGAAGTGTGGGGGAAATTAATAATTTTTACATGAATTGGAAAAGGAATACGTCACATTACGTTTCAACCTCCTAATTCAGAATCCAGACAGTAATGTTTCCAGATCCCCTGCGGCAATTTATCAGATAAATTTTACTTTGAAACTTTACTTTTGTCCTCAGATTGGGTACATGTTGAAAAACTACGTAGCACTGGGTGTTGTATGGAAACCAATGTGACAATAAATTTCATATATTAAATAAATAAATAAATAAATAAACAAATAAATAAATAAAAACCGATATAGTAGTTTAAAAAAAAAAAAGAAAAACTACGTAGCAATCACTTATAACAGTTAACTTCAATGACATGACAGTTGAAGCATCTCAAAAACAGCTAATTATGTAGAATTCTATGCTAGAATATAGTAGAACCCCAGTATGTCAATGGTCTCAGGAATAAGGAGAAGGTCTGAGTAACATAGTCTGTTACTCAGGCAAGGGTCTGGCCATCAGTATCATCAAACCAGTGGAATAAAAACAGGGCATTTTAGAATAGGGTTTTACTATGCGATATATAGGTAGGTATCTGTGCATCTACCTATATGTCTCCTACGCCATTTGCTACCTTGATTGTTCCTAGGCGTACCACGTACCTCCCATCTGTCCTTCCGTCCTTGTTCTCGTTCTGATCTCTGTCTGACTGGGTGCAAAATTTTTCATACCTTCATGGGGTCAGAGCGAACATCTCATAACTACCAATACACAGAGTCTAATTTTCCTAAGTTTGGCTATTTATACAAAGACGTTCTGATCTGTTACCTAAATGCAGTCAAGCATATTTTTTAAAAAGAAGAAAAGTCACCACGTTGAATGGTACAGCTACTAATCCTTCCTGTAGATTTTTTTCAGCACCCCCTGAATATTATTTTTTGGCTTTAAATTTTAAGCATTAGAGAATGTTTTTTTGGTTTTTTCTCCCAAAAACAAAACTTTAGACCTTTAAATTGGTCACAGATTCACATGTTCAAAAAACTCAAGAGGAGGCACCTGGGTGGCTTTGTCGGTTAAGCATCTGACTTTGGCTCAGGTCATGATCTCATGGTTCATGGGTTTGAGCCCCGCATCGGGCTCTGTGCTGACAACCGGAGCCTGGAGACTGCTTCGGATTCTGTGTGTGTGTGTGTGTGTGTGTGTGTGTGTGTGTGTGTGTCTCTGACCCTCCCCAGCTTGTGCTCTGTCTCAAAATTAAATAAATAAACTTTAAAAAAAAATTTAACGAAAAAAACCTCAAGAGGATCTAAAAAAAGGTACACAGTGAAGTCCTCCCAGCCGGCCCTTCCTGTTCCCACACCACTTGCCCAAATGGCCCTATATGGTTAGCTTCTCAGATAGCCTTCCAGAACTTTCGTATGCAAATATATAGTCTCATTCCATGCTATAAGCACCCGTGTGCGACTGCTTTTTGCACTTGGTAATAGATCTTGGAGATGTTTCCGCGTAAGCACACTGAAGGCAGGGTGGCCCAATGGATGGCACCGTCTGAACATATCTAACCCTCCTCAACTTCCAAAATCACAAGGGGGATCACAGTGAGGGGATGTGATAAGGGAAGCGACAGTGTGGGAGTCTCAAAATGACAAGTGACAGACCTTCGCTACTGAGGACGAACGCTTCTCCCTTCGTCCCGGGGGACTGCAAAGGCAAGAGTTGCTACGTTGACTGCAGGAGACAGGGAACATGGTGGTGGCACCTATCAAAGTGGACCTTCAACACTGGCACAGCTACATTCTGTCGTTCTTAGAAAACCTGCCGTGCGTGTGAATGCGAGAATAACACAAGGCCATTTTCGTGCCCAAAAGCAGACGTGCGCAAAAGAGATTTGCTCTAGCCACACACCGCACACTGGAAGTGACTCAGATTCCATCAGTAAGAGACTAGTCAAATACACAACGGTATTTCAATCTCCATCCACGCGATGGAATATTATGCAGCTATTAAAAAGAATGAGGTGAACCTACATGCATTTATATGGAACTTATTTATTTTTTACCAATTTTTTTAATGTTTACTTATTTTTGAGAGAGGGAGAGACAGAGTGCAAATGGAGGAGGGGCAGAGAGAGAGGGAGACACAGAATCCAAAGCAGACTCTGCAGGCTCCGAGCTGTCATCACAGAGCCCGACGCGGGACTCGAACCCACGAACCGTGAGATCATGACCTGAGCCAGATTCGGACATTCAACCAACAGAGCCACCCAGGTGCCCCTATATGGAATTTATTTCTAAAAGGCATAGAATAGTGAACTGTGTGTTATTAGTGTGTGTATGTATTGTTTTTGAAACAAGAGAATACCACATGCTTCCATAAGCATACATTAATAGGCTGACACTAGAAAGGGAGCTGGAGGTCCAAAGCTTTCACTGAAAATCTACTGGGTTTTTTTTTGTTTGGTTGGTTTCTTGGTTTCTTTGTTTGTTTTGTTTTTTGTAAACTCCTTCATTAATCTTTCCCTTGACTTTTTTTTTGGTTTTGGTTTTAAGATGGAGTCATAAGAATCAAGACACAGAAACAAACCTCACTCTCTCCCTTTCAGGCAGTCTACAAAGATACAAACGGCACAGCGGAATAACATAGATCCTAATTAAGTGCAATAATACAAAGTAGAAACTTCTAAAGTAAGAAAATTAAACAAAAGGAAAGTAGGCTGAAGAAGGCAACACTGACTCCAGAGCAAAGCGGACAAAGGGCACGGCAGGCACTCAGAACCCGACAGGCAACGTTCGGCGTGAATGTTTGGACGTGACTTGCCTGATGCATTCCGGGCCAAAGAAGAGTTGGCGTAAATCTCCACTCGAATGAGCAGATGTGCTAAACAGGACGAATTGTGAGATGCCGAAACCAGAAGAGTTTGGACAACACACGGGGGCTCTGAGAAGGGATCTGTCTCGTTAGCGGAACACCCTTGCAGACCCCTCTTCAGCCTCACTGTCACATCCAACGCGCTCTGAAAGGAAAAGTCGCTGCACTTTTTAAGGTGACTCGACACAGCATGGATAATTATAAGAACACACGATGGAAAACACAGCAAAATCACACAGCTGCCTCAGTTCACTTTACGAAAGGAAAACCATACGCAAAGCTGCCATCATTCAGCCGGTAAACCTCTGGCGATTCGTAAGCCCTGATTCCTAATCCTCAGTTTAACAGAAAAGCAAGCAAGTCTGATAAATTAACTGTTTGTCCAGCATCTTTTTAGTTTTTCTTTTTTATCATCCTATCAGCATATCAGCAGAAGACTAAATACACACATTAAAAACTCAATGAAAAGAGTCCCCAGTTCCTGGGGTGCACGCAGTCACTTTCTCGTCCATATTTCCATTGCTGATGTCTTGCACATACTAGGCATTCAATAAAACATTTATTGAATGAGGGGGCGCCTGGGTGGCTCAGTCGGTTAAGGGTCCAACTTCAGCTCAGGTCACGATCTCGCGGTCCGTGAGTTCGAGCCCCGCGTCAGGCTCTGGGCTGATGGCTCAGAGCCTGGAGGCTGCTTCAGATTCTGTGTCTCCCTCTCTCTCTGCCCCTCCCCCGTTCATGCTCTGTCTCTCTCTGTCTCAAAAATAAATAAACGTTAAAAAAAAATTTTTTTTTTTAAAAACATTTATTGAATGAGAGTTGTTGTTTTTTTTTAAGTAGTCTCCATGCCCAGCATGGAGCCCAGCGCAGGGCTTGAACTCACGAACCGTGAGATCAAGACCTGAGCTGAGGTCAAGATTTCTGAGTCACAGATCCATTTGAAAATCTGATGGAAGCTGGCAACCATCTCATGAGGAAAATGCACACACACATAATGTTACACACAATTTCAGTGAGTTCACAAACTTCTTGAAACCCGTCCAAGGACCGCTAGCCCTACCGTAAGCACCTCTGGGCTGGAGGGGCGTCTCCTCGATCTGGTAACCCGTAGTCTCACAGTGGTTCCAAGCACAGACAAAACCATACCTTGTCCAACCAAAACAGCACTGCAGAAACACTGAATGTGGGTCTCCGCAGACGCCCCGGGAAAAGTTTTACCTCTGGCCTTACCACACTGGGGGTCACAGTCAAGCTCCAGTCTCCCGTCTCATTGGTCAGCGCTCCACAAGCTGGGGTTGGCAATAAGCCTATGGGGGAGAAGATTAGGATGCAAGGAGGCAGTATTGCCCAGCAGCTAAGGGTGTGCATGCTGGAGTCAGGCTCCCTGGGAGGGAATCCTTTTCCAAGCCTGGGATTGGGCCCTTCACAAGCTGTGCGACTTTGGACAAGTAACAGCCTCTGCGAACTCTCGTGTGTTCATGTGTTACACGACATGAAAGTGTATTACTGTTCTTACTGGGGAAATGCAGTGATGCATGTAAACCACAGGAGACAGGCAGCTCAGTGAACGTGAGCCATTACTGTTCCAGGCTTCCTTTCACCAAGCCTGTCCGTCGGTCCTCTCTGGTCCACAGCACCCCCCCCCCCATTCCTGCTCCCACGCCGACTTTGCAGTGGACAGCGGCTGGGGCCCCAGGGGATGCCACCTCCTGGGATGCCACCTCCTTGGGCGGCGTGGCCCTGGCCCAACCCCCACCCTCCCCACAGGGAGGGCCGGACTCCTTACCCTCCTTGTCCTGCAGCAAGGCCAGGGACACGGTCACATCCTCGGTGCCTCCGACCAGGGAAGCGCTGACAGCAGGGCCGGTCATACGGATGAAAGCAGGGATGAAAACTGGGCGGGAAAGAAGGGGAAGGGCGGAGTTACTAGTTGCAAGGGCACCCGGAGGAGTCCCAAATCTGGCCCGTTAAACGCCTCGTCCCCAACCCACCCGCCCTTCGGGCCCCTGCCCTACCGTACACACCCAGGTCCCCCCCCCAGCGGCCTCAGGACGCCCAGCAGAAGGAGAAGCCCCAAGAGCAGAGGGGCCGGCGGCGGCAAGCCCATGCCTGGGGCTCGCGCGGCCCGCTTCACAAACCCGCTCCCGGGCTGGAAGCTGGGACGCTCTGTACGCGATGACTGGGCCCGCGCCGCCCCGCCGCCGCCATCTTGTCAAACCAACCGGAGCTATGGCAACCACCAATCGGCCGCGGGCCTGGAGGAGCGGCGGGCGGTGATTGGGTAGAATGCAGCAGAGAGCCCGCCCCCAACCCGGGGCCGCAGCATCGCGGCCCCGCCCACGGGCCCTGCGCCTTTAAATCTCGATCCTGAAAAAGTAGGAGTCTGCGTCCCGTTTAAGAGAGTTAGTTCAGCCACGCACGCAAAAGCGAGCCTACCTACAGACACTGGCTTCTAAACGAGCTCCTTAAGAAACGTCATTTCTGGGGCGCCTGGGTGGCGCAGTCGGTTAAGCGTCCGACTTCAGCCAGGTCACGATCTCGCGGTCCGTGAGTTCGAGCCCCGCGTCAGGCTCTGGGCTGATGGCTCGGAGCCTGGAGCCTGTTTCCGATTCTGTGTCTCCCTCTCTCTCTGCCCCTCCCCCGTTCATGCTCTGTCTCTCTCTGTCCCAAAAAAAAAAAAAAAAAAGAAAAGAAACGTCATTTCTATGGGGACTTTGGGAGAAGGACAAAAAGGGGATGAGGCTGCAGGGCTGTTGAATTGTTTTTATTATGATTCTCCCGGCGTTTCGAAGAGTGTTTTGCTGTTTGTATTTACCGCACAGAGCTGTCAGCACTCGAGAGTAGATCTGATCGAAGAACACTAAACGTTTTGCCCAGCATTGGGGCAGACACAAAAGTATCCCAGTTCTTACGTCACTAGCCTCAAAGCATCTCAGACATTATTATGGTTCAGTGACAGCGTGCAGACGCTGAGGTCGCTAGGGGACCGGGGGCAGGTCACCTGACCTCTCTAAACTTGAGTTACCTCCTCTATAGAAGGCAGATAATGGTCTCTCCCTGATAGGATCGGCAAACCTAACATTCTGAAAGCAATCTGAGAGCTGAGGTTCTACAAGTGCCCGGCCCTGGGTTCCACCTTGTTCTTAACGCTCTTGCCAAATCGTGGATTGTTGCAGCTGTAATCGGCATGATATCCCCACCACCAGCCCGCACATCAGCTCCTCTTGGGGGATCGCCAAGTGTTTACGTCTCCCGGTATATCTGGGAATAAAGCCTAGAACGTTGCCAACAGCGGGGTCATCACTTAACCTATTGCTGCTATTTACTCATCATTCCTGAACAAGAGAGTAAAAGCATTTTCACTGAGGAAAAATTTTGCGTTGAATGACTTTGAATCCCTGGGTCAAAATGCTTTCACTTTAGGGGAAACGTAAGAAAGGAATTTAGGCAAACACTGTTCCTGGGGGTGTTTTCAATGTACTACAAATCTTTATTTTCACTGAGTTCTACTTTGCTAGACCTTAACTTTGCTGCCATGCTGTCATATGTTCTAGGCAGACATAGTACCATAGTTACCTGTATTGGCATGTGTCACTTGTCAGACACTCAAAATAAAAACATTTTAGTATTTAAGAGTATGTTACGGGTGCCTGGGTGGCTCACTCTGTTGAGCGTCCGACCTTGGCTCAGGCCATCATCTCACAGTCTGTGAGTTCGAGCCCCGCGTCAGGCTCTGTGCTGACAGCTCAGAGCCTGGAGCCTGCTTCTGATTCTGTGTCTCCCTCTCTCTCTGACCCTCCCCCGTTCATGCTCTGTCTCTGTCTCAAAAATAAATAAAACGTTAAAAAATAATAATATTTTGGGATGAGCACTGGGTGTTACACGGAAACCAATTTGACAATAAACTTCATATATTGAAAAATAAGAAAAACAAAAAAAATAAAAAATAATAAAAGCATGTTATCATTTTTTGTTCTGATCAGAATAAACAGTATGTACTAAAAGTATGTTTTTATTTTCTGCTTTTGGTTGCATTAAGCTATTAGCCAGTAGTGAAATGAACTATGGATTCTAGGATTTACAATAAAAAAAAAAACAGCTTCAAAAGTTGTTTTTATTTTTTTTATTTTATTTTTTTATTTTTTTTTAACGTTTATTTATTTTTGAGACAGAGAGAGACAGAGCGTGAATGGGGGAGGGTCAGAGAGAGGGAGACACAGAATCTGAAACAGGCTCCAGGCTCTGAGCTGTCAGCACAGAGCCCGACGCAGGGCTCGAACTCTCAGACCATGAGATCATGACCTGAGCCAAAGTCGGCTGCTTAACCGGCTGAGCCACCCAGGCGCCCCTAAAAGTTGTTTTTAAAAACTGTCATTTGTGAGGTACGATATTATTAAAATTAAATAGGAAAGTTTTCTTAAAATTATTTGTACTCTGTCCTATTAAAATGTAGGCATAAAGTTTCAACTATTAATGAAAAGCCCTGATTTTTAAATACTGTACTTCTTATATAAAAATGTCATTGATGGGGGCACCTGGGTGGCCAACTTTTGATTTCAGCTCATAATCTCACAGTTTGCAAGATCAAGCCCCCTTATCAGCACAGAGCCTGCTTGGGATTCTCTCTACCTCTCTCTCTCTCTGCCCCTTCCTGCTCATGCTCTCTCTCTTGAAAATAAATAAAAACAAACTTTAAAAAAAAAAAAAAAAAGACAGGCAGTGTGACCTTCCTCTAGGAATTCTGCTTCGATGTATTTTAATGTTTATTTTTATTTTTTTTAATGTTTTTTAATGTTATTTATTTCTGAGACAGAGACAGAGCATGAGTGGGGGAGGGGCAGAGAGAGAGGGAGACACAGAATCCGAAGCAGGTTCCGGGCTCTGAGCTGTCAGCACAGAGCCCGACGAGGGGCTCGAACTCAGGAACCGTGAGATCATGACCTGAGCCTAAATCGGATGCTTAACCCACTGAGCCACCAGGCACCCCTCAATGTTAGTACTTAAGCTTAACAATGGCCTGACCTCCAGGATCCTGTAAGTCTCCTTTACCATATAAACATTCCTCTGGCACCTCCTGTATCTCTCCCTCCACCCAAGATGTATGTCAGCAATCCTCCTCCAAGCTTGGGGCCCACCGATTTACATCTGAAGGGTCTCATGGCTGAGGTTTTACTAGACGCTAGTATACGACCTTTGCCTAACAGCAGGGAGCCCCGGGTCCTGGAAAGGTTGCTTCTAAATTCCTTAGAGACCTCCACTCTCCCTAATCCCCTCCCAACTTGAAAGTATACAACCAGTCACTCCTCACAGCCCCGGTGCAGCTTTCTGCCCACGGGTCCTGTCCCTATGCTTTAATAAAACCACCCTTTTTGCACTGAAGAATTCTTTCTTGCCCATTTTCTCTGAACCCCAACATTTTCACATCATATTTACTCTCTTCTCCATCACTGCTGGAAACGTTCCATGCACTGTTCCGGGAATCACTAACGGTCTTACAAATCATCTTTGGATGATTTGAAATAAACAAAATAACTGTTTTTAAAACATGGGAGCAGGAATCTTTTTGTAGATAAAGTCCAAGAGACTACCTTAGAATTGAGGATTGGATAATAGTTATAATGTTTAACTATCTACTCAATAAGGGAATAATTTCATGGTTTTACAATTAACTATTATGGGATAATAAAGGTCCTACTTCTATGACATGAAAACATACATTACACCAGCTTGCTTTATCCAATGAAAATACCAAATAATTAAAATTGTGCTAATCCTGCTCACAAAATAAAATTACAAGCAAACGTCCAATTTTCCTTCTAATAGTTTCAGACTTAGAAACTTTGCATTAAATACTTCACACCAATCTATTATTATGCAGTATTTCTAACAATATTTTCATATACAGTTTTAGCCAGATTTGAAATTAAAGTTCTTCAGAGCCTCCTTGTTAGGTCACTTGGTAGAGCATGCAACTCTTGACCTTGTGGTTATGAGTTCAAGCCCCACATTGGGCACAGAGCTTACTTAAAAAAAATAAAATAGGGGTGCCTGGGTGGCTCAGTCGGTTAAGCATCTGACTTTGGCTCAGGTCATGATCTCACAGTTTATGAGTTCGGGTTCCATGTCGGGCTCTGTGCTGACAGCTCAGAGCCTGGAGCCTCCTTCGGATTCTGTGTCTCCCTCTCCCTGTGTCCCTCCTCCACTCAAGCTCTTGTCTCTCCCTCTCTCTCTCTCTCTCTCAAAAATAAATAAACATTAAAAAATATTTTTTTAACACATTAAAAAAAAATAAGTAAAAGTTCTTCAGAGTTGAATAAAAACTTGACTGACATTTGACCAAATCCAGTTAAAGTACAAACTTTAAGATAAGTTGAATTAGCATGAAACAAACAATAAGAGAAAATGAGTTAGGCAAATATGAAAATTTAAATTATTTTATTATAAAAATTTATATAAACCATAAAAACAACAGTTAAAAATAAAGCCTAAACAGAATTAAGCCAGTACACAAAACATTTCAAACAAAAACCTGATCAGCTTCTTTGAAATGATTCGTCTTTTAGGTATCTGATGACTCCTAGACCTAAAACAGCAATTTCCATTACTCTTAGGCTATGAAATATTAAATAGTATGTTTAAAAGACAAACAAGATTTTCAAACTTAAGGATTCACAAATACTTGCCAGGTGACCACCAAAATCTGTGTGTAATTAACAAAGTTATAAATCCAGAATACAAAATCTACCCGAAATCATCTAACCAAGTACCAAACTACTTAAACGAGACTCAGCTTCTGAGATGGCATAAAGAGAAAATTAAAATCTTCAGGTTTTTGTCAGTATACACCTGTTTGTTTTTGTCAATATACTTTTAAAAACAAATCAAACCAGCCACCATTCCTGAAAGCCCTTCTTACATTGTACTGGAATTTGAAAGGACTGCTAATAACTTCAAGTTCACATAAAAAAATAGGGTTTTTTTTCTCATTGAAATTACAAATAATGTTTCTTCTGAACCTTTAGCATTTGTCAGTAGTAAACCCAAAGCTTCTAGAGAACAGTTCTCCAACATTATTGCTTTTTTTTTTTTTCCCCCTCATTACAAAAGGAAAGAATTCTATCTGGGGGACCACACTGAACCGTAAAAAAATCCATTCTCCCCAAGAGAGTCCCCCTCTGAACCCAGACACCGGCTTTCACAAATCAGCTCTCACACAACTATCTCTGAAGAAAGAGTTGCCGCCAGAGTCCTGCACCCACTCTCCTCACTCACTCAAGATCGGACTTTGCACTTACTTATTCGGTGACAAACTGTTACTATTTGGATGACTGTGTCCAGACACGGAATGATGTCAGAGAAAAGAAAACATATCTGTATCTGCAGCTAATCTGAATTTCGACAATCGGGAGTTTATTTACATGACCACTGTAAAAGTCAGCTGCGGAATCAAGGAGGATGGTCTATGTTGAATAATGCCATCACCGCACGGTTGCTTTCTCCAAAACTGCACTCAAATGTCACGGGTCGTGCATTCACAGTAAGAACCTAGTCATGGGTAACAGAGTCCAAAGCCTGTGATCAGTCAGGACGGGCTGACTGACAAATGAGCACCTCATTTAAAAAAAAAAAAAAAAAAAGTCACTAACTGATTTGTGCTTTCTTCTCTTCTCCCTTTGTGGCCAAAAACCAGTCAGAAACGATTTGGGGTACATTGCATAGAATGACTCCCTCAAAAAAAGCAGTCTCCCAAAAGCACAGGACGAGGATAATGGTTTAGAAATCTTTCCCGTAAGAAATGTCAGTAAAAATTATCCTACACATGCTGTATTTTTTCGGGGCCTTCCCAACACAGACTCTGCCATACAATTTCTATTCATAGGCTCAAAAAGATGGGCAGAGTGTGGGGGCGGGTGGATCTTACGATCATGCTGATGCTTTCAGTTTCTTTTTCTTGGCCTTCAGCACCGGAGGCAGCGAAATCTTAAAGGCTGTCCTGAAATGACACAGAGGACCACACTCTTCAGTGCTCTAGACTTTTCCAGTGTGAGCCAGCCACACAGCCTGCCGGGGGATACTTACTCGCAGGTGGTGCAGATAGGACTGAAATTGCAGAATACTGTAAATTGAACAAACAAAATAAACAGGATGTTGGAAAAAACCACAGTTATTTTCTGACCACCCCCCACCCCCGCACAACACACAAAAGGACAACCCTGTGCTTGAACTTACTTGACAAGCACACAGAACAGACATAGCCAATTTCAATAAGATTTCGATGACAGAAGCAAGCAGCCCGGTAGTCCACGTGAATCGGGGGTGGGAGGATTAACTGAGATCTTTGATCTTGATCGGGAAGAAAAACCCACTGTGGGGGGGGGGGGGGGGGGGGGGGAGGAAAATTTTTTTTTTTTGATGGGGGGAAAAAAAAAAGGGGGGGGGGGGGGGGGGGGGGAAGGCAAGGAAGATAATTTTATTTAGAACATGGGGGAAAAGTAACCAGAAGTCAGGATATAAATATCAAATATTAGCCAGTGAACACTAAGGAGAATAAATTAGGATCTTCCTTAAAAGTCTATCAAGAAATGCATTTTTATCCATCTCCCAGCGACCCAGCACATCCACACGCGGGCACCGTTCTGCGAACAGTCCTACAACCTTCTGCACACAGCCGCCTCCAGAGACCACCTGAAGTGCGTGCACCCTTGTAGGTTCCAAACCCCCGGGGCCACCATTTGCTCCTTCTTCTTCCAATTACTGGCCTCAGCCACCTTGCTCCCATTCATTCCCCCGGAAACGGGGCCTGTCCCTCGGACTCCAGGTGTCAGGCTCCTTACCAGTAAATACTGCAGGAGGGAGGGCATCTGAGGCACCTTCAAGTACAGTCCCCCTGTGATGTCACAGGCCTGCAAGACATACAAAGGGCTCTCTGCCGAACTGGCACGTGCTTAAGCTTTTCTAGAGGAATGGAATTCTCACCAGGTCAGGTCTCCAAAGGAGGATATGACTGAGCAAACCAAAAGGGAATGTTCTCCCAGGGTGAGGGAGGACCACAGGCTTCCCGCTACCTCTCCAGGTTTCCAGCTATCTTATCCCCCGCCCAGGCGCCCCACTCTTTCGCCCTTTGAAGACCTCAGTGTAGCACAGTATATGCCCTTTCTCCTGTGTTGGCTACTGGACAAAATCTTTATTCCTGCCATGTTTACTCGTTTTCATTATATTTTTTAGCAACAGCTTTGAGATACTTCATAGGCCATAAAATTCAGCCTTTTAAAGTGTGTAATTCACTACTTTTTACTGTATTCAGCGTTACGCAACTGTCACCACTATCTAGATCCGGAACATTTCCTCACTCCGAAAAGAAACCCCAAACCTGTTAGCAGTCACTCCCACCCCCTTCCTCTAGTCCTGGGCTACCACTAGTCCACTCTCTAGCTCTATGGATCTGCCTGTTCTGGACACTTCGGATCAAAGGACTTAGGCAACATGGGTCCTTTCCTTAGCATCGTGTTTTCAAGGTTCATCCGTGTTGTGGCACGTTATCAGCACTTCATTCCTTTCCATGACCAAATGCTATTCTATTGTATGGTTATACCACAATTTGCTTAACCCCATTCATCTGTTGACGGACGCTTGGGTTCAAACGGGGGAAGACAGAAGAGTCAACCAGGTAAGTAAACGCAGAAATAACGTCACAAGTTATCGTTTCTACGAAGAAAAATGAAGCTGGGTAAGGGGACGGGGAGTGACACTAGACAGTCAGGGAAGGCTTCTCTGAGGAGGTGACTCAAATGAGGAAAAGCCTCAGAGGCAGAGGGAACAGCAAGTGCAGACAGCCTCAGGCTGCAGCGGGCCCGTGGTTTGAAAGCAACAGCAAGGAGCCCGGTGTGGCTGGAGCGAAGTGGGAGACGCCACGCGGACAAAAAGATACCCGGAAACCATATCGCGTAGGGAGTACAGATGGCCACGGGAAGACTCTGGGTTTTCGTCCATCCCGCTGGGATGCCACGGGAGGGTTTTGAGCAGGTGGGTGTCAAGATCTGATTTGAAAGCTTCGTTCTGACCGCTGTGCTGAGAACCCACTTGGGTGGGCGTCAGCAAGGAAACAGAGGCCAGTCAACAGATCTTACCAGCTTCCGCTTGAGTGGTAGTAGTGAAGCAGAAGACACACGGTGGGATTCAGAGACTATTTCAAAGATCAAACCGACAAGATTTGCAAGGGTAGGAAAGGAGAAGAAGAGAAGAAACAAGTTAGAGTCAGAATTTTGGCCTGAGGCGCTGACGGTCTGAGCTGCCAGTTGCTGAGATGGGGATGCCCCTGGGAGGCAGCATGAAAACCTCAAGTTCCGATTTTGACATGTGAAACCTGACATGCTGCTGGCGGTCCAGGGGGAGATGCGCATATACAGCTGAATACTCAAGTCTGGAACCCACAGAGCCTGTGTCTGACCCATGCATATAAATGTGAGGGCCAGGGAGGCAGAGCTGGGATTTTTTCCTTTTATTTATTTTTTTTAATGTTTATTCATTTTTGAGAGGGAGAGAGAAGGAGGGAGGGAGGGAGAGGGAGAGGGAGAGGGAGAGGGAGAGGGAGAGAGAGAGAGAGAGGGAGAGAGAGAGAGAGAGAGAGAGAGGAGAGAGAGAGAGAGAGAGAGAGAGAGAAACAGAGTGTGAGCAGAGGAGGGGTAGAGAGAGAGGGGGAGACACACAATCCGAAACAGGCTCCAAGCCCCAAGCTGTCAGCACAGAGCCCGACGTGGGACTCGAACCCACAAACCTCCAGATCGTGACCTGAGCTGAAGTCGGACATTTAACTGACTGAGCCCCCCAGGCGTCCCGCAGAGCTGGTATCTAAATTCATGGCACAGGCAAGATCTTCGAGGAGTTAGCAGACGCTGTGTAGGCTGAAACGTGCAGTTAAAACACGTACTCAACCTTTTTGGTTTTTTAATTCTGAGATATAACCATACGCACAAGACTATACATACATAACATGGAAGTATGGTTTTGATACAACGAATACCATGTACCTACCACCAAGTTTAAGAAATAAGATCGTTCCAGAACCTCTGACTCTAGTGTACTTTCCAACTGTATCTCGTACTCCGCATCCTCAGTAGTAACCTAAACTCCGCGTTTTCCAGTTTTGTGCTTTTAACTGATCTTTTAGGAAATAATATTTCTTGTGGTCAAAAAACATTTATCTGAAGTTCAGCAGTATCTTTAGTCTTCTTCCCCCCCTTTTTGATTTAATTAAACCTCTTTTCCACACGTTTGATTAAAAAGCAACATCCAACAGTGCCATCCAACAGAAATATAATGTGGGCAATAATGTGAAATTTAACATTTTCTAGCCGCATAAAAAAGGGGAAAAAAACAGATAAAATTAATTTTAATAATTTTATTTAACTCAGTGTATTCAGAGTATTATCGTTTTAACATGTAATCAATACAGAAATCTTTACATTCTGTTCTTCACACTACGAAATTCACTGTTTATCTTGCACTTAACGGCACATCTCGATTCAGACCAGACTCATTTCAAGAGCTCAACAGCCATGTAACTATCACGTAGGACAGCACAGATGTGGAGTTATGATCCAGTCTTTATAAAATGCTCTACTTGGTGATCATTCTTCCACCTATACCTTGTGTAGAGAGAGATCTGTCATGCTGTTCGCCTAAGATTAACAACGGTAATTTGAAGACGACAGGATTTGAAGGGATTTTTTTTTTCCCCTTTAAAAAATACTTTCCTGTGTCGTTGGACTTCATTTCAATGTGTGAGTCACTTTCACAGAACCAATCAAAGTCACTGTGTGGAGCATAAACAAACATTTTAAAGGAACCAGAGAGCCGTTCACCTGAAACTTCTGTGACGCCGCGTGTCAACTATACTTCAGTAAGAAAAATAAACTAAAACAAGGACCAGGAGATGCGAGTGCCCCAAGCTGCAGCAGCACACAGGCTAACCCTACAACCGGGTGCAGGCCGGTGAGAAGCATTCCCAAGAAATCAAGAGAGCACACCGTGCTCCCTGGACCACCCCCACCGCGCTTTCCTTGAACACGTACCTGTTGGAGGAGTCCCGAATCCGAGTCTAAAACACAGGCATCGATCAAAATATTCTGAAACGAACATTCCGGACACATTATAAGAGGAATAAGAATGACTAGCTTACACCGGGTAACTACTGTGTGCTACACTGCTCTCAAAATGCCTTATGTGATCCACAGGATAACTCTACAAGGTAGATACTGCGCATCTGCTGCTGAAGCACCCAGGCCCTGGCCAGGCCGCGGTCACAGAGCCAGTAGAAGGCAGTGCTGTCACCCGCCCCCTCCAGTCTGCCTGTCCCCAAAGCCCACGGTCTTTCACTACAGCATGTGGCTGCTCCAACATGGAGAATAGTAGGCATGGACATGGGAGCATGTGGGGCTTAAAACTGAAGCTTTAAGAAAGTTTTTCTTAACATGTCAAAGAAGAAAATGTCTTAGTGATAATTCATTTGAATTAGTGAAAATTCACTCAAATATTTGCCAGGTAAAAATATCAAATCTTTCTAAGACCTCCCCACGCAAACAGATAGAGAAACTGAGGCAAGGTATGGTGTGAATTGCAAAGTAGGGATTCTTAGCCTGAGGCCCAAAGATGGGTCCAAGGATGGGCTAGACAAGGGTTCCACGAATTCCATGAAACTAAATGCAAAACTGGGTTTCAGAGTACCTTTTTCTGGGGACCCCTCGGATTCATGGGCTCCAGGACCCAAAACAAAGAAACGACTAGTACAAAATATGAATTCCAGATTCCTAATCCACTGATGAGGCCAGTTAGTCAGACTACCTTTCTATGTAGGTCATTCAAAAAATAAAATTAATTCCTTCATAAGGAAACAAATATTCTTTAAAAAGAATGCTCTCCCTAGCGGGGGGAGGGGGAAAGAGAGAAAGGCAGGCAAACTAAGAAACAGACTCTTAACTACAGAGAACTAATGGTTACCGGGGGGAGGGGGGGGAGGAGTGAGGAGGGGGGGAGGGGGGAGAAACAGGTGATGAGCACAGGGTGTCATGTGAGTGCTGAATCCCTAGACTGTACCCCCGAAACTAGTATTACACTGTATGGGAACTAACTGGAATTTAAATAAAAATTGCAAAGAAAAAATACTCCCAATTCACCTGCTTCTGTGCTGCGAAAATGACATTCATGAAGTTCATGTACTGCAGTGCGCTGTCTTCCGCAGCCTTAATCACCTGGAAATCATATCCACGTGAATACCTTGCGGGCACAGCCGAGTTCTCTGAATTAGAATTCATCTGCCTCGTTACCATTATTACATACTATCTATAGCATAAAGATGACTGCAGCAATTTCCCCCAGACCCTACCGCTCAAGAGAGGATCCTTGTTAATAGTTTCTAGAGAGCACCTGTTGGGGCACATATATACACTCACACCCAAAATACACACACACACACACACACACACACACACACACACCCCAGGATGATCACCTAGTGTTCAGGAAACTGCTCTTTTTTTAAAAAACAAACTCCACACCCAATGTGGGGCTCAAACCCACGACCCCAAGATCAAGAGTTACGTGCTCAGGCCCCCTGGGTGGCTCAGTCAGTTAAGTGTCCAACTTCGGCTCGGGTCATGATCTCACAGCTCGTGGGTTCGAGCCCCGTGTCGGGCTCTGTGCTGACAGCTCAGAGCCTGGAGCCTGCTTCCGATTCTGTGTCTCCCTCTCTCTCTCTGACCCTCGCCTGCTCACATTCTGTCTCTCTCTCTCAAAAATAAATAAACATTAAAAAAAAAAAAAAAAAAAAAGAGTCACATGCTCTACCATGCAGGCACCCCCTGCAATCTGCATTTTGATTCCACAGTACCTGGGGAGGAAATCTTGTATCAATGAATTTGCATGTACATCCTCCTTCGTGCTGACTTCATAGATTTCTGCTCTCTAACCAAATATCTACAGAGGACACTGAAGCAGTTTCCAATCCTGAGTTTTAAACAGTGCTCTCATGAGCACCCACATACACACTTTACACGACCCCGACTAGCTCCAAAAGTAATCAGGGAGATTGCTAAAGTATATGCACATTAAATCTTGACAGAGGTTACCAAACTTTCCTCCAAAACAGTTGTACCAATTTACCCTCCATTGCAATTCAAGAGAATAACCAATCGGCAACACTCCCATCATCCC
The DNA here is from genome assembly GCF_023721935.1 of Panthera uncia. Lineage (NCBI taxonomy): Eukaryota > Metazoa > Chordata > Mammalia > Carnivora > Felidae > Panthera > Panthera uncia. Next base: position 85,228,718 of record NW_026057586.1, on the reverse strand, counting down.
TGGGAACTGCCCATTTGTGCTGAGCAAGAAGGAAACAACGAAAACCCCGTTACTGGACGTTTATACTTCTGCGCTTACTAGGAAGGCTGGACGACTTCTCAAGCGCTAACTGGCCATCCACATTCCTTCTTCTGCAGATTGCTCATATCGTCTACCCGTTTCTTTACAGTAAACCTTAACTTTTAAAACTTAGTTTAGAGCCCTTTTTCATTTTTAGAACCATGACATTAATCCTCTCTTAGGCAGCTATTCTGAAAATACTTTTCCTAATAGTTTTCCTTTCCTTCTTGTTTTGGGGGCTTATTTTTTTTGAGGTCTTCAGGTTTTCTTTAAAGTTTCACATCATGCTCAGCAAGGTCCTTCCCTATCCAAGATGCATATAAACAGGTATTTTCTTCCAGTGCTTTTATGACTTGAATTTTTACAGTGAAATGTTTGATTTACTAGATTTATTTGATTTGATTTACAAGATTTAGATGTGGGCATGAGCTCTAGGTGGGTTTTCCCCCAAATGGCCAACCAATTGGCCCATTACCTTCAACTGAATAATTCATTTTCTTGCCACAAACTTAAGGGCTTCCTTTCCACAAGTCAAAGAACTCCATTGACCTGGTTTTTCTCTGGATTCTAGTCTTTTCCATTTACCCTGTGTCTACTACTGTGCCAGAATCACAGTGTTACTACAGGTTTGCCATGTGCTTTAATGCCTGACAGGGCAAGTTCCTGCTTATTATTCTTTCAGAAAGCATTTGTCTATTCTCATTGATTTATTTTTCCAGATAAACTGTTGAATTTTTCTTTTTTTTTTTTTTTTTAAGATTTTATTTTTAAGTAATCTCTACATTCAATGTGGGGCTCAAACTGACAAGCCAAGATCAAGAGTCACACACTCTACCAACTGAGCCAGCCAGGGACCCCTTACTCTTGAATTTAATTCCCCCCACTCTGCCATGAAAAATAAAAAAAAAAAAACCTCATTAATATTCTGAAAATGCATTAAATTTATAGTTTAACTTTGGAAAAATTGACATCCAAGAGTAAAATTTGGCTCTCCATTCAATTCTCTCATGTCTCTCAGAGTTTTAGTTTTTCATCATAATCAGTTTTACACATTGTTGATTCATTCTGGATATTCAATATTTATTACAAATGGGTCTTGGGGCACCTGGCTGGCTCAGTTGGTTAAATGTCTGTCTAGCTCTTGATTTCGGCTCAGGTCATGATCTCACAGTCACGTGCAGGGCTCAGCACTAATAGCGTAGAGCCTACTTGGGATTCTCTCTCTTCCTCTTTCTCTGCCCCCCCCCCTTTGCTCTCTCTCTCAAAATAAGAAAACTAAAAAAATAAATAGATAAATGGGTCTTACTTCCCGTTATGCTTTCTAATAGGCTGCCATTGGTATATAAACACAGTACTGATTTTTTCTTAATCTTACCAAAATCCTCGATTTCATTTCTTGATTATCTATAAAAAGATAAAAACAGATTACAATTTAACTGAATCTTATTAAACGTATTATAAGGTTTTCCAACCAATTTTTTTAAACAGCCCACCAAAATTATAGCAGTAAGATAAGGATTACAGGCCTCACAAAAAACCATAGACTCCTACCTTTAACCTCCTTGTTCATTCTATGAATATCTTATTTTTTTAGCATTAAGGAATTTTAAAATATTATTTGATTTCATAGATATTTATAGTAAACAGGAAAATAACCTCAAATTTTAAATCAATCCAGCATCCACTTAGCTGAAAAAAGAAATGCTCCACTTCCCACGTTAATAAACACACAAGAGGGATTGGGGGTTTCCAATTACCAACCGCAATTAACTGGGCTTTGTAACCTGACCAAAACATGATCTTTGTCCCAGAATATTAAAATTACCAGGATATGATCCTTCTGTGATTGTCCACCACATCCTACATGTGAATATACTGGGACCACCAGTAAGTCAATAAGCCAGATAAGGTAAGGAATGTGAAAACCACACACAGATGAGAGGCACCCCCAAAGCCCAGGACAGAGGAATCTCTCAATACTCTCCCAAACAAAGAAATCAAATTACACAAGACTAGGAGAACATCACACAAACACAGACAACATCAAAACGCTCAGGAAGGTGTTCACTCTACGCTAAGTTCAAATAACCTGTGGGCCTGTGGAAAAACCTGCTCACGAATTAAGCCTCAGGATCAGTAAATGGCTCATATAATCAAACACACTGTTAGTAATTTGCAGAAGGCAGAAGAAACAAACACACCCACCCCAGGCTGCAAGATACAAGCACCCCCAAGAATCTGCTGGGAGCAGGACATACTAGAGAAAATAAGAGTTTTCTTTTTTTTACATTTCAAGTTTGTACAGCTTATTTTAAAAATGTTCTAAAGCCAAGATAAACTATTTTTTGATTACCCACCACTTTAGAATACTCAAGCCTTTCACTAATATGGACACCCAAGGTTCTCAAAATTATCACAAGAAAGGTATGTTTCATGCACAAGACACCTTCTGAACGACTAAAACACCAAGGATACAGCAAAGAGCTTTGGCGAGGGATCCCGCCAGCAGAGTTTCCGTATGTTGACCCTTTATGTCACCTGCAAATAATAATAAAGTTAAAAAGTCAATTACTGGGCATTTTCTTGGACTAAAATAATTTTCAAACCAAAGCATTCATCCTGAATAAAACCAGACAACATGTCCGAATCAGGCTTAAAAACACAGAGATCTGTTCTCAGTATTGCTTAAATAAGCAATTTTTAACATTTTCTCAATTTAAAATATTCTGAGGGGATACAAAGTCTCAGTTTGGGATAAGTTCTGGGAATGGACAGTGGTGATGTTTGTACACCATGTAAATGTACTTAATGTCACCGCACCGTACATTTTTAAATGGCTAAAGAGTAAATTTTATGTTATGTGTATTCTACCACAATAAAAAATAAATAGGAAACACCCTGGGGTTATCTGGAAAGGTTCAGGTTTGTTATGACCTAAAAGGTACGAAAGGTCATGTATAGCACCTGATCTGAGTCTCTCTCTCCTCCGTCCCATCACCCCTCTGCCTCCCGCCCTTGGAGAGCTGCCTGGCTTGTGGATAGCGGGTCGAGCAAGCCCTCTAGCTGTGGCAAGCAGGGACGATGCTGGCAACTTATTTGACGCCTTGAGTGAAGAGTTAAGCAGCTCAAGAGGGTGGAGATCCCAGACGGACATCTGGCCTGCAGCTGGTCCTGGAGCACTGATACCCCTGCCCGTGGGTGAGGTCAGACCAGGAATCCTGTCTTGAACACCATACTGAAAAGTTGAGACTTTACCCTGGAGGCCAGTGGTTCTTGAAATGTGATTCTGGAACCAGGTATAGGAGCATCACCCAGGAACTTAACAGACACACAAATTCTTGGGACCACCCTCGACCCACAGAATCACAAACTGCAGGGTGGGACCCAGCATTTTGTTTTAACAAGCCCCCAGGAGACTTTTACCAGCTTTACCGGGGTATAATTGACAGATCATAAAATTCACTCCTTTTAAGAAAACAATTCAGTGGTTTTTAGTAAATTTAGAGAGTTGTACACAATTACCACAACCCAATTTCAGAACATTTCCTTTTACCCCAAAAGATCCCTTGGGCCGGTCCCAATCGCATGGTGCTGCCCCGGCCCCAGGAAACCACGAACCTACTTCCTGTCTCTAAAGAGTTCCCTTTCCCTTCCAGGTGATTCTGACACGGGCTACGGTTTAAAAAACACAGCCTACGGGCAATAGGGAACCAGTAACAGCCTTTAAGCCAGGAAACAGCAGCTCTGATTTTCAGAAAGATAACTATGAGTGGAAAGACCTGAATGGGGACAGACAGAAGTCAGTGAACAGAAGCCACTACAATGATCCAGAGGAGCAGTGCTCGACCTGAGCAACTGTGCCCTATAGGGGATATTTGGCAAAGTCTGAGACATTTAGTTATCACAACTGGGGGATGTTATGGCATCTAATGGGTCTAGGCCAGGGATGCTGCTAAATATCCTCCAAAGCACAGGGCAGTTCCCACAACAGAGAATTATCCAGCCCAAAATGCCAACGGTGCTGGGGTTGAGCCAGATGACAGAGAATTGGGAGGCAGATTTTGGAGGTACTTCTAAAGCTAAACTAATGGGATATCATGGCTGACTAGATGGTGAATGTGAGCAGTAAAGAGTCAAAAATGACGCTTTGAATTTGGAAACGTAGGTGGAGGGGTGTGGCAGAAACTGGGGGTGGAAATGGCGGTGTGACTGGGAGGGAAAGATAATGAACCCAGTCTGGGGTGTGTCAGCCAGACTGTGGACCCCTCTGTGGAGACATTTGCTGGAAGAAAGGCTACATTAAACATCAAGACTGGGAAGTGTTCACATAGAAATGATAATTAAAGGTAAGAGCGGATGAAAACATACAGAGGAAGAAAAAAGAAGAATATAATGTGCAGAATTAAAAAACCTATTTTTTTATGGGACAAGATGAAGGAAAAGTCAGAGATGGAAGAATGGTCCTAAAAAGAGGAGAAACAGGACAAAAGGATATCCTTAGACGCTAAGAGTGTGTTTCAAGAAGTAGAGGCTGGCGGACAGTGGGAGAGGCTGGCGAGGTCAGGCAACCGGGGCTCAGGCTTGGATGAAAATGATTTTACAAAAGAAAAGAGAGAGAACGCAAGTAAACAGTCCCAGGAACCCCAAGTCTCTTGACTGCGAGCCTCAAGGACCTCCACATTCAACTGCCGATTGTACAAAAATATAATGGGCAAAGAAATCCATTACTCTTGGTCATGAGATCTTTAATTTCTTCAGCAATGATGTCATTCGCTGCTGTGAACAACTCGTATTTGCCGTCTTTGCTCCCTGAGGGGCTGAATTCAGAAGGAGGGTTGCCGGGGTCTCCAAAGAAGTCTCCAAGTCTGCCATTCTTCCCAGGATATAAGAATCGACTGAAACGGGGGGGTGGGGGGGAACACGAGTTACACCAGGACTCTGTCCTCACTAAACACCCAGATGAAATTCAGCACAGAAAACAAACAAAAACCACGCCAATTCTGCCTCGCAAGATTCTACAATAATTGGCAAACGCGAGTCTACCACCGGACAGTGTTTCAATGATCCCCCTGTTTTCTCAAAAGTGAGAGGAAATAAAGCCGGCCCCAGTCTCTCGACATGCTTCGAGGTGGTTCTCATCCTACTTTCTCAGATGCCAGTCGGGAGGAGAGTCATACCAAATTCTATCTTAGGGCTGGTTTATTATTTGAGGGGTATTCACCTACCCCCCGTAATACAAATCTGGTCCAAGGGCCCCTGAAAAGATCCTCCCAGTGCTTCATGATTTTTATAGTAATCCTGTAAAACACAGCTTTGATTTTTCTAACAACTGACCACTGTGCCTTTTATAGTTTTTCTTTTGATATCTTAACCAAATCAGTGAGGTCTCTTACATTCAATTTTTTTTTTTTAATTTTTTTTTAACGTTTATTTATTTTTGAGACAGAAAGAGACAGAGCATGAACGGGGGAGGGGCAGAGAGAGAGGGAGACACAGAATCGGAAGCAGGCTCCAGGCTCTGAGCCATCAGCCCAGAGCCCGACGCGGGGCTCGAACTCACGGACCGCGAGATTGTGACCTGAGCCGAAGTCGGACGCTTAACCGACTGAGCCACCCAGGCGCCCCTCTTACATTCAATTTTGAGAAAACTGCATGGTGATCATGGGAGCGAGGGCACTTACTTGGTGGCTCACGGGCTCTTTCGACACAGCCGAGAGAGCAGCCCCGAGAAACGAGGACGGAGGACCACCCACCTCATATGAAACAGGCTGGTACACGAGAGTCACTTCTCCCACAATGTGACTGACATCTAGTTAAGACACACAAGAACTGTGTCTTGCCCGGAGAATCAGATTCTATGGTCAGTGTATGCGCGCAGAGTAAATATGGTCAAAATTAACAGTGAAAATATGTACCGTGTACACGGTCATGTCTGCAGGGAAGCTCCACACCTACACACCCGTCCCGACGTGACTCACGTGCAGCCAGGTTCTACACTTGTGTTAGAAAAGGTCACTGTTGGGGCGCCTGGATGGCTCAGTTAGTTGAGTATCTGACTTTGGCTCAGGTCATGATCTCATAGTTTGTGGGTTCGAGCCCCACATCGGGCTCAGTGCCGACCGCTCGGAGCCTGGAGCCTGCTTCGGATTCGGTGTCTCCCCCTCTCTCTGCCCCTCCCCTACCTGTGCCCTCCCTCTCTCAAAATTAAATAAATAAACATTAAAAAAGATAGATAGAAAGAGACAGAAAGAAAAGAAAAGAAAAGGAAACAAAAGAAAGGAAAGGAAAGGAAAGGAAAGAAGAGAAAAGAAAAGTTAACTGTTTCTTCTGCTGAGCACCAGATGGGACAGTTGGCCTCGGTTAAAAGCCTACATAACAAGAAAAACCGTCATCTGTAAACACCAGAATCACACCCGGAGCAGTAAAATATTACACTCTGAGAAGTACGCAGGAGTCAAGACTGGCTGAGAGGAAGCGGAATCACACCTGCCCTCTGGAGCAGACCCACAAGGACAACAGGATAGGAGCGACCTGCCCCACTTGATAATCCTCCCTGTTCTTTGCCTACAGAGTATGGCTGACTCCATGTAAGTTACCTGTGCACATGATGCAACTCTATCAGATGTCAGCTAATGAGGTTTCCGACATTCATTCCTTTCAAAGGTGCACGTACTGATTCTTGACGCTGTCAGTATTGTTCAACGCTATAGAAAAATATCTTTTTTGCACTACGGGAAAGGAACAGTACATGCCGACTGGCATCAAAATCTCACAAGTGTGAAGCCCTGAACAGGTACTCACGACAGTCATACCTTTCTTGAATGTGGCTTGCTATCACGGCAAGTTTGTTGGAACGATTCATGAATAAATGAGAATTTCCCAGCACCATCACAGCATCTATGCATTTTGATAAAGTAAACTGTTGAAAAATAGAAACCATAAGAAAAGATAAAGCAGGTACCCAAATAACTAGGTTAGGTCTTGAAATGATAAAGACTTCATTTAAATTTTAGACAATTATTCACTGCTGAAACTCGCTCAGGAACCCCCTCCTCCAAAGCCATAAACCAAAACACTTGAAAGTTAGTTTTCTAATTTTATTTATCTGAAATGATTTCTACATCAGTGCATTATTCCACAAATATTTTCTGTACGACATTTAAGGAAAACAAACATGTTACACATTCTATGATAAAATTACTAGAAAACTACCACCACGCAGAACAGATGATTAATATACATACCGATTAAATTAGTGATTCGTAAAAGTTTTCCATTCATTCAGTCACTAAGTATGCTAAGCACCTGTTATATGCCAGGCAAAGATCCCTTCTTCCATCGAGCTTACATTTTCTTAAGCACTAATATTACTAAAACATGTAGGTGAATATATTTATAATCCTGGAATAAAGCATGTTTCTCTTAAAGGAAAAAATACTTCAGGCAGCAAATAAAACACTGATAAATTCCACTTTATTTAAAAAAAGTACAACAAACCTATTAAAATTTCTATATGGCAAAAAAAGTGACTATAAACAAAAGTGAAAGGCAAATTACAAACTGGAAAAAAAAACTGCAATATATGACAAGCAAAAGGTGAACTTTCTAATATAAAGAGTATCCACAAATCATTAAAAAAAATAATACCCAGAGAGGAAAATGTGCAATGCCCCAAGAGAGAATGGGCCATCAAATATACTAAAAGCAAACTGAGATAACTTTTATGGTACATCCTATGGGCAAAAGATAAGACAAGGAAAGAGAGAAGTGCCAGGGTGACTCAGTCAGTCAAGCGTCTGCCTCTTGATTTCAGCCCTGGTCGTGATCTCACCTTTTGTGAGATCAAGTCCTGCGTTGAGCTCCATGCTGACAGCACAGAGTATGCTTGGGATTTCCTCTCTCTCTCTCTCTCTCTCTCTCTCTCTCTCTCTCTCTGCCAAGCCCCCGTCTCTCAAAAATAAATAAATAAACTTAAGAAAGAAGAGGGGGGCACCTGGGTGGCTCAGCTGGTTAAGCATCTGACTCTTCGGTTCTGCTAAGGTCATGATCTCACAGTTTGTGAGTTTGAGCCCCATGTCTGGCTCCACACTGACAGTGCAGAGTCTGCTTGGGATTCTCTCTCTCCCTCTCTCTGCCCCTCCCCTGCTTGTGCTCTCGCTCTCTCTCTCTCTCTCTCTCTCAAAATAAATAAGCTTAAAAATTTAAAAACAAAACAAAACAAAAACAAGGCAAGAGAACATCTTATTTGGGTACAAAAAAAAAAAAAGGAATTCTCATATTCCACTGATGAGAGTTCAAAATAAAAGTTTTTTGAGGCGTAATAGGGTAATATGCAGTGATGTGCTGGTCTATACGATGGAAAACTATTCAACAACAATAAAAAGGAATGCATTACTGTAACAACTTGGACAGATCTCAAAATAATTATGCTGAGTAAAGAAATGAGACCAAAAGAAATCCCACTACATATTGTTTGATTCCATTTATATAAAAATCCAGAAAATGCAAACTAATCTATAATGACAAAACAGATGACTGGTTGCCCAGGGGCAAAGACCAGCAGAGAGAAGTAGGCAGGATAAAGGAACATGATGAAACTTCTGGGGGGGGGGGGGGGGTCACAGATTTATATGTTCATTATTTTGATTGTGATGATAATTTCATGAATGTATACATATACAAAAACATATCAAACTGAACACTTTAAATATATGCTATCCATTGCATGTCAGTTATATCTCAATACAGCTGATTTTAACTTTGATTTTTCTTTTTATTTACTTTTTTTTTTTTTTTTAATTTTTTTTTCAACGTTTTTAATTTATTTTTGGGACAGAGAGAGACAGAGCATGAACGGGGGAGGGGCAGAGAGAGAGGGAGACACAGAATCGGAAACAGGCTCCAGGCTCCGAGCCATCAGCCCAGAGCCCGACGCGGGGCTCGAACTCACGGACCGCCGAGATCGTGACCTGGCTGAAGTCGGACGCTTAACCGACTGCGCCACCCAGGCGCCCCTATTTACTTTTTTTTAAGTGTGCTCTACGCCCAATGTGGGGCTTGAACTCAAGACCCCAAGATCACAAGTTGCATGCTCTACCAACTAAGCCAGCCAGATGCCCCTGGATAAAGCTGACTTTAAAAAAGACACCATTAAGAAAATGAAGAGACAGGTCACAATGTCATAGATCCGGAGAAAGTATTTGTGAATCATATACTTGGAAAAAGACTTATATCCAGAATATATGAAGAATTCTTACAATTCAGTAATAAGAAAACAAACAGCCCAATTTTAAAATTGGGCGTAATAACTGAATATGCATTCCAACTAAAAAAATATGACGGGGCACCAGGGTGGCTCAGTCTGTCAATTGTCTGACTCTTGATCTCGGCTCAGGTCATGATCTCATGGTATGTGAGATCGAGCCCCATGTCAGGCTCTGCACCGACACCATGGAGCCTGCTTGGGATTCTCTATCTGCCCCTCTCTCTGCCCTTCCCCCGCTCACAGTCTCTCTTTCTCTCTCAAAATAAATAAATAAACTTAAAAAAAAAAAAGAAAATATGACGCCTAATAAGCATATACTATATACATAATACACATACATTATATCTGTATATATAACAGTCATGAAGGAAATGCAAATTAAAACCCCAATGAGATACCACTACTTACTTATTAGAATGATTATTTAAAAAAAGACATGTGTTGGCAAGGATGTGAAGAAACTACAACTCTTACACACCTCTCAAAGGAATCGAAAACGGCGTACCCACTCCACTCTTTAAGTCTGGCAGCATCTTAAAAAGTTAAAACTAAACTCACCACATGACCCAGCAACTCAACTCATAGGCATCTAGCTACTCAAGAGAAATGCAAACATATGTCCACAAAGACTTGTTTGAGAATTATTTGAGCATTATTCCTAACAATCAAAAAGTGGAAACAATCCAAACATTCATGAACAGATGAACAAGAGGTATAGCCACACAATAAAATACTATTCAGTAATAAAAAGGAACCAGCAATACATACTATGACATGGATGAACCTCAAAAATATTATATTAAGTGGAAAACAAAATCAAAATAGTGCATATAACCAAAACTCACCCGATAGGAAAAACGTCATTCAAAACTTTAATAACCATTAAAAATTTAATTCATAGTTTAAAACCTCCCCCAAAAGCAAACTCCAGGCCCAGATGATTTCATTGGCATTTCAAGAATGGACACCTGGCGTGCCTGGGTGGCTCAGTCAGTTAAGTGTCTGACTTTGGCTCAGGTCATGATCCCTCTCTTCCCGAGTCTGAGCCTGCGTCAGGCTCTGTGCTGACAGCTCGGAGCCTGGAGCCTGTTTCAGATTCTATGTCTCCCTCTCTCTCTCTGCCCCTCCCCTGCTTGCACTCTGTCTCTCTTGCTCTCAAAAATAAACATTTTTGGGGGCGCCTGGGTGGCGCAGTCGGTTAAGCGTCCGACTTCAGCTCAGGTCACGATCTCGCGGTCCGTGAGTTCGAGCCCCGCGTCAGGCTCTGGGCTGACGGCTCGGAGCCTGGAGCCTGTTTCCGATTCTGTGTCTCCCTCTCTCTCTGCCCCTCCCCCGTTCATGCTCTGTCTCTCTCTGTCCCAAAAATAAATAAAAAACGTTGAAAAAAAATTAAAAATAAATAAATAAATAAATAAACATTTTTGGGGGCGCCTGGGTGGCTCAGTCGGTTGAACGTCCGGCTTCGGCTCAGGTCATGATCTCGCGGTTCATGGGTTCGAGCCCCACATCGGGCTCTGTGCTGACAGCTCAAAGCCTGGAGCCTGCTTCTGGTTCTGGGTCTCCTGCTCTCTCTCTGACCCTCCCCTGCTCATGCTCTGTCTCTCACTGTCAAAAATAAATAAACATTAAAAAAAAATTTTTTTAATAAATAAAAATAAACATTAAAAAAATCTTTTTTAATTAAAAAAAATAAAATAAAAAAATAAAGAATTGATACCAAATTCAAAATAATCTGTTCCAGAAAACAGAAAAGAAGACTTCCCAATTCATCTTACGAAGCCAGTATCACCCTTGTGTCAAAACCAGCCAAAGGTGGGGCGCCTGGGCGGCTCAGTCGGTTGAGCATCTGACTTTGGCTCAGGTCATGATCTCGTGGTTCATGGGCTCGAGCCCCACGTCGGGCTCTGTGCTGACACCTTGGAGCCTGGAGCCTGCTTCGATTCTCTGTCTCTCTGTCTCTGTCTCTGTCTCTCTCTCTCTCTGCACTCCCCACCCCCCGTCAAAAATAATATAAACATTCATTTCTTTTCATTTATATGGAAATGCAAAGGAACTAGAATAGTTAAAAAAAATAATTTTGAAAAAGAAGAAGAAAGCGGGAGGAACCAGCCAGCTGGAGCCCAAGACTTACTATCTAGCGATCGTAATCAACACTCTGTGGTACCGGTGGAGGGAGAGACAGAGAGCGCAAAGGAACAGAAAGAGCACCCAGAAATAAACCCACACCCAAGTCACCCAATAAACCCATCACCCAAGTGATTTCTGACGAGGCTGCAAAAGCCATTCAGTCTGGCGCCAGAGCAAATGGATTACACAGAGGCAAAAAAATGAAAGCTCAACTTAAATTTCACAGCTTGTTCAAAAAAAATAATTCAAAGTGGATTGTGGATTTATTTGGTCGTTTTCTCTAGGATTTCATTTTTAAGTAATCTCTACCCCCCCCCCCCCCCCCCCCCCCCCAACGTGAGGCTCGAACTCTCGACCCGGAGATCATGAGCTGCACGCTCTGTGGACTGAGCCGGCCCTCCTGGATTATGCATTTACACGTAGAACGTTTCACAGAAAACGCTGCAGGAAATCTTTAAGACCTAGAGCAAGGCTGAGAATTCTTATAGCACCAGAAGCACAAGCTGTATTTTTTAAATATCGAGAAACCGGGCTTGATCAAAATTGAAAATTTTCTGCTCCGTGAGAGGCCACCAGAAGAGGATAAAAAGACAAGCTAAAGCTTGGGAGAAAATACTTGCCAGCAAGATATCTGACAAAGGGCTTATATCTAGGACACGTTTTTCAAATCTCGAAATTCAATAGTTAAAAATAACCCTAACACCCCAATGAGAAAATGGACTAACGACATGAAAAGACACGTGAGGAGGCCGATCTGTGTGGCAAATAAGCCTACGAGAAGATGTGCAGCATGTCTAGCTATTAAGGAAATGCGATTAAGACCACGATAAGGTGGCATTCCACGCTCATTACAACGGCTAATATAAAAGACAGCGACCACATCAAACGCCGGTGAGGAGAGGGACAAACGGGATCCCTCACGCTTGCTGGTGGGAGCGTACAGCCATTCTAGAAAACAGTACAGCAGTTTCTCATCCAACCAAACGTGCGATCACCATGCAGCTGCGATCCTGGACATTCATCCCACAGAAATGAAAACTGACATCCACCCAAAAACCTCCATTCAAATCTTCAGAGCAGCTTTTTATGTAGTAACCAAAACCTGAAGAAAACCACCCAAATGTCAAAGCTTTACCAGGTGAGTGACGAAACGAGCTGTGGCATATCAGTCCGCGGAACACCGCTCAGCAATAAAAAGGGCAAACTTTGATACATGGAACAACCTGGATGGATCAAGGGCATTCTGTTTTGTTTTTAAATGTTTAATTTTATTTTTGAGAGAAAGAGCACGCATGCGTGGAGAGTGGGGTAGGGCAGAGACGGGGGGGTGGGGGGGTGGAGCGGATGAAGGATCCAAAGTGGGCTCTGCGCTGTCAGCAGGGTTCAAACTCATGAACTCCAAGATCGTGACCTGAGCCGACATCAGGCGCTTATCCGACTGAGCCAGCCAGGCACCCCAAGAGCATTCAGCTGAGTGAAAAAAGCCAACCTCAAAGGCTACACACTTTATGACCTATTTACGTAACAGAACTATAGCACTGGAGAACAGATTAGATCAGCATTTATTAGGGTTTAGGGACCAGGACTGTCTAAAGTGTAGCAACTATATTATTATTACTTTTTTTTTTTTTAATTTGAGAGAGAGAGAGAGAATGCATGACTGGGGGAGATGGGTGGAGGGGGAGAGAAAGAGAGAGAGACAGAGAAAGAGAAAGAGAGAGAGAGAGAGAGAGAGAGAGAGAGAGAGAGTCTCAAGCAGGCTCCACTCCCAGTGTGGAGCCCAACACGGGCTCCATCCCACGACCCTGGGATCACGACCTGAACCGAAAGCAAGAGTTGGACACTCAACCAACTGAACGACCCAGATGCCCCAGGTGTAGCAACTATAAAAGGAACACAAGTGACGGGGGGCCCGGATGGCTCAGTGGGTTAAGCATCCTACTTCAGATCAGGTCATGATATCATATCACAGTTCACAAGTTCGAGCCCCACATCAGGCTCTATGCTAAAAGCTCAGAGTCTGGAACCTGCTTCCGATTCTGTGTCTCCCTCTCTCTCTGCCTCTCCCCTGCTCACAGTCTCTCTCTTTCAAAAATAAATATCCAAAAAAAGTAAAAATAAAAGAAAAAGGAGCACTGTGATGAAACAGCTCTCGTCCTGACTGTGGTGGTAGTTCCACAAATCTATACATGCGACAGGGACAGCATAGCACCGCACGTACACACGCATGGATGGGAATCTGCTGTGATCCGAATAAGGTCTGAAGAGCATACTGGTGTCAGTTTCCTGGCTTCACTCCTGTACTTGAGATACAGGAGGTGTTACCACTGGAGGAAGCCGGAGCGAGTGTGCACGGGGCCTCTCTGCATCATTTTTTTAACAATTTCTTATGAGTCTGCAATTGTTTCAAAATAAAATACTTCAAAATAGATTTTTTTAAAAGGCCTACATATTGCATGGAATACGCGAAATGTCCAGAAAAGGCAACATAGAGACAGATAGCAGATCACTGGCTGCCTGCAACTAGGGGGTAGAAGCATTGACTGTGAACAGGCATGAGGGAACTTTTTGGGGGTGATAGAAATAGCCTAAAATGAAAGTGTGGTGGTGGTTACACTATTTTATTGTGATTTTTACTAAAAAAGCATCGAATTGTACATTAGAATGGATGAGTTTTATGGTATGTAAAGGACTTTACTATAGCTGATTTTTTTTTTTTTATTTTTTTTTTTTCAACGTTTTTTATTTATTTTTGGGACAGAGAGAGACAGAGCACGAACGGGGGAGGGGCAGAGAGAGAGGGAGACACAGAATCGGAAGCAGGCTCCAGGCTCCGAGCCATCAGCCCAGAGCCCGACGCGGGGCTCGAACTCACGGACCGCGAGATCGTGACCCGGCTGAAGTCGGACGCTTAACCGACTGCGCCACCCAGGCGCCCCTGATTTTTTTTTTTTTTAAAAAGCAATATAAACACACACTCAATTAAATCAGAATTATCCAAAGGCCTCCTCAAGCAATCTTACCTGAGATTCCTTTAATCCTTGCTTCCCCCACCAAATTGGGTTGGTATCAACTATGATAACCAGAAGATTCAATTCATCTTCTGAAAATATTAACAAAAAATAAAAACGTTAGCCTCATGGAAGCAGAGCAAAGCTAACATTCCCAATTTGTACATTAAACCCACACCAGGCACCACCACTTGCCTTTACATGTGTATCAACCTACGATCATGAAATTAACAAAAGGCCATGTTCTTTTAATAACCTAAAGCTCTGTGGGCCCTTAGCAGGCTCTTGCCTGCTCTCTGCACCCCTACATCTTTGATGCACTAGAACGGAAGCTCCGTGAGGGGGGGACTCGTCCTCCTCTGCTTGTAGCACAACTGCCTAACATGTGGTAGACGCCCAATAAATACCTAACAAACGAAGCCCAAATATTCATTTTAAATGCCTGGTCAAGGACAGAACGCACCGATTAACCAGCTAATATGCAATAGTGGTAGAATTTCAGGCACGGAGGGGTTGAAGGGAGACACTGGACTCAGTTTGGCCTCAAGTCTATCAAATATACTAGCAGCGAGGCCAACTGTGATTTGGAACCAAAATTGTTTTTAACTAGGCTCCACGCCCAGGGCAGAGCCCAACACTGGGCTTGAACTCACAACGCGGAGATCAAGACCTGATCTGAGATCAAGGGTCAGACACTTAACCCACTGAGCCACCCAGGCACCGCAGGAACCAATTTTTAAAAGGTGAAAACCAAAGAGGGAAAAGCAATTGCTATGTAAAGATTTTACTGGGAATAGGCTACTCTCCAGAGTTAGGCACAACTAGACAGGCTAACAACACCATGAATTCATTCAACAAACACTGACACTAAATACCAGTGTCAGGTGCTGGGGATACTGGGTTCAAGCCCTCAAGGAGTCTAAATTCTAACCGAGGTGAGAGACACACAAACCCGTAAGTCCTTGCCGTTATGAAAAACCCAGGATGCTCGTTTAATAGCAAAAAGCAGTAACGCCTTTCCTGCCCCCCAAACCTCCTTCCTGCAGTTCCACCTCCTGTATCCGGATAATCCTCACTCCTTCGGAGAGTTCTGCTCACATATCCAAATCCTATTTACCCTTCAAAGCCCTAAGCCAGTGCTACCTCCTTCCTCCAAGAACCCTCCTCAGGTCTTCCAACAGGTCCTGTCTCCCCCAGCTGAGGACAGGAGTCCTCTGCCATCAGCCACTGGCACATGTAATACTAGAATCGCATTCTGTGCTGACAACATACTGAGGGAAATATCATCAATTATAACACGTACCCTCTCTCTCTTTTTTAAATGTTTACTTACATATTTTTTAGGGGGAGGGAGGGGCAGAGAGAGGGAGACAAAGAATCCCAAGCAGGCTCCAAGCGGTCGGCGCAGAGCCCGATGGGGGACTCGAACATACGAAGCGTGAGATCATGACCAGAGCCGCGATCAGGAGTCGGGCGCTTAACCAACTGAGCCACCCAGGTGCACCTCTTTTTTTTTTTTTTTTCTTTTAACATTTAACAGTTGCTAAAAGCAGGACGGTATCTTATAACATTTCTCTTAGTGGTATCCTAAATAAAAACGCATCTCATCATCGGTAGTGTCTTAGAGGACCTGAAGTATGGCATTCCTGCTCTGCAAATGAAAGTAACTTGCACGAAGTCACATGGCCCGCTGGCAAGTAGCGAAACACCCTGCTATGAAGACAGGTCTGCCGGACTCTAAAGACTAGCTTTTCAATGCCTCACTGGCCGCTTTGACCCTCTTTTAATGACACTCAGAACTCACTGCCTCATTTTACAGCTAGTTGTGTTTCTGATCTCTGTTGCCAGCTCTGCTAAATCTAGCCCACCAGACCGGACTCCTTACAGAAAGGATTTTTGCTAACCCTAGGGTGAAATAACACATGCAAACCACACGCACAAAGACGCCTAGCACAGAAGCAGCACTTAGTAACTGTCTTTCACAGGACTTCCTGTGAAAGACACGCCTCCACCCGTAAGCCCACACTCCTTTGGCCTCATTCCCCATGAGGCCCCATCCCACAATTCTCAAGGTCACTCCCTGCCACCACCCGAAGCCTGAGACGAAGACAAAGTGCTGCCTTTCAGGAGAGACGGGTATCCATACACACGGCACTGCCCTGTGATTTTTCCTTCTTTGGGCCACACCAGGCCTGCCTCCCTCACAGCCCTGGGGTATCTTAAAAAAAGATAAAGGAAGCATGGGCAGTTGTTACAGCCTCTGAAATGATCTATTTCCACTCTTGCTGCCACGGTCCCTTCTCCACACAGCAGTCAAAGTGACCTTTTAAAATTATAAATCAGGGACGCCCAGCGGGCTCAGTCGGTTAAGCGTCCGACTTCGGCTTAGGTCACGATCGCACGGTTCCTGGGTTCGAGCCCCATGTCGGGCTCTGTGCGGACAGCTCAGGGCCTGGAACCTGCTTCGGATTCTGTGTGTGTGTCTCTCTCTCTCTGCTCCTCCCCCACTCATGCTCTGTCTCTCTCTCTCAAAAATAAAATATTTTTTAAAGGTTTTTGAATTATAAATCAGATGGTACCAACTCTTTGCTTGAGACCCTACAATGGCTTCACATTACACTTAAAAACAAAGCTCAACCTCTTTACCTTGGCCCACAAGGGCCATGCATCTGCCTAGCTCTCTGATCTCATCCTTTTAGCTCATTTCGCTTCCACCACGCTGGTCTCTTTTTTTTTCTTAAGACATTAGGCTCTACAACTGGTAGTTTAACGTATGGATGAAAGTCTCTCCTTTCTATCCCTCAAGTTCCCCATTTCCATCTCACTGTAACGCAGTGGCTCAACTTGCCACGGCGCCTTCGCATAGTCATTCAAGACTCCGTTTCAGTACCGGAGCTCTTATCTGAAGTAGATGCGCCTCGACCATCCAGTATACGTCTTCACACCTCTTGTCACCCTTCGAAGCTATTCTTATTTACTTGCCTACTGTCTGCCTCGCCCGCTAGACTGTACCCTCCCCGAGGGCCCTTGTCTGTCATGTTCTCAGCCGTATTGCGCAGCGCATGAAATAACGCCTGGCACACAGGACGCCGTTCAGAAATATTTACTGAATAAATGAATTCTTTTGCTACTCCCCTAAAGACCAAACACGTTGCACCCGGCCCCCGACATAATGCTCCACCTGGGTGGTCCTGGCCAGGCCGAGCCCGCCCAGTCCCGGGGTCGGGGGGTCCCTCCCAGCACGGCCCTCACCGTCTGACACCATGGCAGCCAGGATCCCCCCACGCCCCGGCAGCAAGCAGCCAAGTATTCCTCCCGGCTCCTGGGCACCCCGACTTCCGGCGCCGCCGCGTGACGCAAAGGCGGCTCCGCCCAGGCCTCGCGCCGTACCCACGGCCCCGCCCCCAAAGCGCCGGAAGTGGAGTGTGGAGTCGGGCTGCGCGCTGACCGTGTCTGCGGCTGCGAGCCACACCGGTCGGGGGACGCTTCCCGGCAGCGCGGGCGGCCCCGGTCCCCTCGGGCTCCGCGGTCCGGACGGCACCATGGACGACAAGGGTAAGTCGGGCCGGGCAGGGCCGGGGCCTGCTGGGCTTAAAGCGGAGCCACGCAGGGGTCCCTCCACCTCGCACGCCCAGGCTGCGCTCTGCGAGAAGTCCCTTTCCAAGCTTAGGCTGCTCGTCTGGATGCGCTGCTTCTAGTGGCAACTAAATCACTCTCGCGGCCCCTGTATCCAGGGGCTGGGTCCCCAGGGTATCCCAGGCCTTCCTCTCCCAACAGTTTCCAGTGCCCTCCTCCGAAAAAGGGACACTTGGGCCAGAGGTGCAGGTCTCGACCCCAGTCTTGATTTCTTCATATGTAAAATATAAGATTTCCTGCTTTATTGGATCTAGTACTGGATTTTTTTTAATGTTTATTTTCTTGAGAGAGAGACAGAGCGTGAGCAGGGGAAGGGCAGAGAGAGAGGGACACACAGAATCCGAAGCAGGCTCCGGGCTCTGAGCTATCAGCACAGAGCCGGGTGCAGGGCTGGAACTCAACAGTGAGATCATGACCGGAGCGGAAGTCCCACGCTTCACCCACTGAGCCACCAGGCGCCCCTGGAATTTTTTTGAAAGGCATATTTGATGTGCAGGTCTAGTGGTTATCAAGGTGTTTTACTAAGTGAGGTGCAAGAGGAAACTAACATGTATGATACTTATCATTTAAGAAAATAAGAGGGGGATGGACCTCTACATATACATGTATATATGTAAGCAGGTGAACAGGCTTGAATTAGCATAGACTGTCTGGAGAGGTTGACTCTGGGATTCTCCCACGATGTGGAGTCCAGGTTAAGAGGGAGGATGACCTTCCACTATCATTTGGTGGTGCTTCAATTTTATGCCGTTATGAACGGATAGCTTTCTCAAAACGAGAAAGAGAGCTTGTAAATACTAAAGTGTATTCCCATCAACATTTATAATGCCCCTGAAGCCAAACATCCTGAAAAGAAAGTCTTTTTAGAATTAGTTTGCTTCTAAGTGAAAACCTCTCTGCTCTTACATCCTGCTAAATGAGTTTGATGAATTGCTTTTTTTGTCCCTTCCCAGAGCTAATTGAATATTTTAAGTCCCAGATGAAGGAAGATCCTGACATGGCCTCAGCAGTAGCCGCCATCCGGACTTTGCTGGAATTCTTGAAGAGAGATAAAGGTGAAGAGGGTCGGATTCGAACACTTTGGGTGTTGGGAAAGTCTTGTAATGACTGTTAGAAGGGTAGAAAGTGAAAATGTGTGTGGCCTTCATAAGGTGCTGCAGCTTCAAGCTCAGCTTCTCCTTCATTTCAGTCTTCATTTTAACATTTATTTATTTTGAGAGAGAGAGAGAGAGAGAGAAGGAGAGTGGGGGCGGGGGGCGGGGGGGAGGGGCAGAGAGAGAGGGAGACACAGAATCTGAAGCAAGTTCCAGGCTCCCGGCTGTCAGCACAGAGCCCGATGCGGGGCTCGAACTCATGAGGCTTGAGATCATGACCTGAGCCAGAGTCGGACACTTAACTGACTGAGCCACCCAGGCTCCCCTCAGTCTTCCTTTTAACCCGGAGAGAGCCCTCCAGTCATCATTAAATGGGTCCCCTTTCAGAAGTGAGATGAACTTTGAATCAAGAGTGACCATGTTTTTTGTTTGTTTGTTTCTAATATAGTTATTTATTTTGAAAGGGGGTGGGGGCCGAGGGAGGAGAGAAAAGCCCAAGCAGATGCTACACCACCAGCGTGGAGCCCAACACGGGCCTTGAACCCATGAACTCTGAGATCATGACATAAGCCGAAATTAGACGCTTCACTGAACCACCCAGGCTCTCCAAGAGTGACCATGTTGTAACAAGTCAACCATGAAGCTTAAATTATAGCAATAGTTCAGCTTTATAAGTGTTTATTGAGTTTCTGTCATGTGCCAGAATTTGTGCAGTTGCTACAAAGAATGCTACAGAATAAATTTTAGTATGAGTGTCACTCATTGTGATCACCTAATTCAGGCATCCTACATGTAAGTTTCTTGGTATAACATGATATCTTGTATAAGCAAAGTAACAACAATAAAGTGCCTTCTTCCGTGTGAAGGGCTGGCCTAGAGACGTGTGTCTAAGATGACCTCTGGAGTCTTCCCATTGTACCTGCAGTAACACGCAAACACCTAAGCCCTGCCTGAACCGCCTCGCACACCTCATCTGCCACTTCTGCTTACTTTCCTTCCAGGCCATCCCTCACTAGACTGTGCTTCAGCCCTGGCGGCCTCTCTCTGTCCTGTCAAGTTTGTCCCCATCTCAGGGTCTTTGTGGTTAGAGTCTGCACCTGTAACCTTTCCTGCTGGCTCTTTATGTGGCTGGATCTTTTCTTACTCAGGTCTCAGTTTCAGTGGCCTCCATTCCAGGGGCCATCCCTCTTAGCTCTTTCCAAAGTAGCCCCACCTTTCTCATCATTCTGCTTTTCTCTGTCCTTGTTGGGTCTGTAACTTGTGTGTTTCTTTGTGTGTTTGTTTACCGTCTGCCTCTTCCACTAGAGAGGGAGTCCCATCAGAGCAGGGACCCTGTCCGTCTGCTCACCGATGTGTTTCTAGCATAGAGGATGTGTTCGGGAAACACTGGTTGAATAAGTGAATGAATCACAGACACACCAAGGGGCTGTGATACTTAAACGAACATCGCCTTCCTCGTGTGATCAATCCAGGGGAGACCATCCAGGGCCTGAGAGCAAACCTCACCAGTGCCATAGAAACCCTGTGTGGCGTGGACTCCTCTGTGGCCGTGTCCTCAGGCGGGGAGCTCTTCCTACGCTTTATTAGCCTCACCTCCTTGGAATACTCGGTAAGCACTGCCCTCCTTGGGTTACCTTTCTCCTTCTTTGTTTGGCTGCAAATACTCTCCTGGATCTTGCCCTTCCCCTCATTCTGCTCCTTTTTTCCCAGGATTACTCTAAATGTAAAAAGATCATGATTGAGCGGGGAGAACTTTTTCTCAGGAGAATATCCCTATCGAGAAGTAAAATTGCAGATCTGTGCCATACTTTCATCAAAGACGGGGCGGTGAGTAGATTTCCGTGGTGTGTGGTAATTGGGAGCAAGGATCTTGGAGTTAGACTCCTGGGGTAACATCCCTCCGTGCCACTTACTTGCTGTCTCACCTTGGACAAGTTACTTAACCTCTCTGTGCTGCAGTTTTCTCATGTTAAATAAAGGTAGTAACAGCACCTACCTCAGCAGGCTGTTGTGGGAGGAGGTACTGAGATGATCGAAGGACTCTGTACTATGCCTGGCACACAGCAAGCACTACACAAATGTGTAAATGTGGTTACAGAGGCCGTCCTGTTAAACAGGTGGAGAAAAACCCTGGGAGAGCACGGATGATTCTTTGATTTTAATAGGATGTCTCGCCAAAGAAGCGTTTTCATTACTGGATGTGTACTAAATCAAAATTCAGTCCACACATAACAGCTCTTGGCACTGGGTCATCCTGATGTGAAGGTGAAGGTGAAGGTTAGCACTAGCTTGCGATAATGTCCGTGAGTTCGTTTCCAGTGCTGTTTCAGAGACACAGAGCTGCCAAGTATAGGTTGAGCGAGGACAGGAGCTGCAGGTTAAGCCAGTCCCCGGCAAAGGGGCAGTAAAACTTTGATGACGTCTCTCCCACGGCGTCCCTCTTCTGCCAGCCAAGCCTCCACGGACCATAAAATCATTTACTTGCATTTTGACTCTGAAATCTTGTCCTCGGTTTTATTATCCCCTTCCCAACCTTTGAAGTGTGTTATTCAGTAAACGATGTAATAGCAGCGAGTAGAGCTTGTACAAACGCCGGTTGCAAACAAAGCCACTTTTGCTCGAGTGGGGGCAAGATTACGACTGCCTCTCGCTGAGGCCTTCTCCTCCTGCCAGACTGCCCCCCGCGCTCAGTATTCAGCAGGTTTCGTTTGCTCTGGTGTGTTGGAAGGTGTGATAGCCACCTGCATCCGTGCTGATTTAGACTAAATTCAGAGCAGAGCTGCCCACATTTCACTTTGCGGATGAACCACCTGGGGATCTTACTCAATGCAGATTCTGATTCAGTAGGTCTTGGGGGGCTGAGAAGCTCTATTTCTTATAGGCTCTCAGGAGGCCCAGAAAAGAGCTACGGTGCTATATCCTTCCCTTTCGCATATACAGAACCGTATAGTCTGTTGCCTAGAACACAGGTTAAGCGAGCGTCTGTACATTGTATCCGGTCCACAAATGGGTTGTGTTTACCCCAAGTAGTATCTATAAACTAAAAAAAATTAGCCAACGCTTAAGTCTTGGATTTTCAAGAAAAATCGATGATCTGGCAACAGGAGGCCCGTTGTGACCCCGTTGGAGCTTGGTCTCTCCTCTTTGCCGCTGGCCCCACCCAAGCATGTCTTCATGCGACCTGCCTGGTGCCTGCGGGCCTGAGTGTGCAAACCGAGCCTTAGAAATGGGAAAACCGGCCCAAAGGAACCTAACAGAACCTTCAGATAGAAAGACTTGTGTCTTGTGAGCCACACCACACGGAGGCTCCACCCTCCCGCACTTGCTGTGGCAAGAGAGGGCCCACGATACATGTGCCATCAAAGATCTCCTCTCCACCTACAGTTGACTTGTGGGAAAGGGTACAGGGAAGCCTCAGGGTGCCTGGAACGTGCATTAGAGGGGCAGAGAGCGTGGGTGATCACTGCAGAGCTTGCCCTTTTGACAGAGCTTTCTCGGTCCACAGCGAATATTAACTCACGCCTACTCCAGAGTGGTCCTGAGAGTTTTGGAGGCAGCAGTGGCGGCTAAGAAGCGTTTCAAGGTGTACATTACAGAGTCACAGCCTGATTTATCAGGGCAAGTATCGTTCCATTTGGTTATGTGCCGAGCAGTCTTTTTTCTTTTTTTTTTTTTTCTTTTTTTTTTTTTTTTTTTAGTGTTTATTTATTTTGGGAGAGAGAGAGAAAATCCCAAGCAGGCTCCACACCGCGAGCACAAAGCCCGACAGAGGGCTCGAACTCATGAACTGTGAGATCGTGACCTGAGCCGAAGTCAAGAGTTGGATGTTTAACAACTGAGCCACCGATGGGCCCCTAGCAGTCACTTTAAAGAGCAAACTGAGGATTCACACCCGTGTAGGAAGACCCAGAACACGCCCCCCCGCCGTATGCCAGTTAGTCAGCATTGCCTTCGGCTGTGCCTGTTCCTTGTCCCTGAGGGAAAATCCTGTGAAATTGCAGTCGGCCATGGTACGGGATCCAGGGTTTTTATTTAGTAGTCAGATCAAAGGAACAGCAACCAAATACGTCTGCGGAAAGATTTGTATCAAGGAGTAGATGATTCACATCTCTCTCCAGAAGATAATTAGAGGAAAAACTTAGTCCTTTTTTTTCTGCATTTGTATCTCCTACTCAGAGTCCCCAAGAATGTAGTTTTCGTAAAACATACTTTCTTCTAAAGAACCCAAATTCTTGTTTCTTTAGTCCAGAATCTTGGGATGTGCCCCTTAATCCGTGAATATGAGCGGCGTTTCAAGTCAATGTGATGTGTTATCCAAATTAAGTGATTCATCATACGCACTATGGGACTTTCTTGGACTCTCTAATGTTCTCAAAATGTCATTTTCCAGTAAGAAAATGGCCAAAGCTCTCTGCCACCTCAACGTCCCTGTCACTGTGGTCCTAGATGCTGCTGTTGGGTAAGTTCCTGTCTTCCTGACCACAGTTACTTTTCCTCACCCACCCTCGGGGTTGGCTTGGAGCAGGGTTTCCTGATTGAAGGTTTGCGTCCCATTCATAAAACTGCATTGGGCAATGTGCTGCTTCTGAATTGATGGCTGCATGAGACCAGCAAGTTCATGATAAAGTCTTGATAGTACATGCAGAAGACAGAGCTGTAGAAAGTTGTGGAGAGTGGGAGTCGCTTATGTAGTCTTAGGGTGCACTTTAAGAACAAGGTGCAAAGGTTGGGTTAAGGCCAGCACACGTAATCAGTGCTCCCTCTTCAGCAGGGGTAGGCTGTCCTCAGTGGCCCTCAGGGCTTCTTTGACTTACCCGTGCAACTTCACTTTTAAAACTAAGGACACATTCTGAGCACTGACAGGGTACCTCACAAAAGAAAACAGGACTGATAATCTCTTGGAAAGAAAACACATAAGGCAGATGGTTAAGGCAATTAAGAATGCGTTCAAAGTAAGCATTTTGAAGAACTGTACATAATTGTTCATTGTCAAAGATAAATTGACCTTCACCCTACCTGAAAGGGTTTTTTTTATAAATTTTTTTTTTTTCATTTAAAAAACATTTTTTTTTAACGTTTCTTTCTTTTTGAGAGAGAGAGAGAGAACGCAAGCAGGGGAGGGGCAGAGAGAGAGAGGGAGACCCAGAATCGGAAGCAGGCTCCAGGCTCTGCGCTGTCCCCGACGTGGGGCTCGAACTCCCGAGCCGTGAGATCATGACCTGAGCTGAAGACTGAGGCTTAACCGAGCGAGCCACCCAGGCGCCCCAGAAAGATTCTTGAATTACATAACCTTT
Organism: Panthera uncia; assembly: GCF_023721935.1. Taxonomy (NCBI): domain Eukaryota; kingdom Metazoa; phylum Chordata; class Mammalia; order Carnivora; family Felidae; genus Panthera; species Panthera uncia. The sequence goes on along the minus strand of NW_026057586.1, from coordinate 85,204,231 downwards.
TCTTCCAATTTCAGACCACCACAGATTTTAAAATTGTTGTTCTGTTCGTATTGAATTAGATCAGAAAATCGAGTGGCGCACACATAGTGAGAATCAGTCCTGGGTCAGTTACCGCCCCCATACGTGTATGTGCGCTGGGTGGCAGCGTGCGGTGCACGTTTCACCGTGGGGGGTGTGATCACGGCAGGTTTCCACGCCCCGTGGTGGCAGAACTAGTAAGGGTGTGTCTCGGGCGAGGTGCTCTTCTGAAGAAAGTTGTTAGGAGAGGGGCTTAGTGCGCTGAAAATGGAATATTAATGTCGGTAGGTGATGATGCTAACAGCAGCCAAGAAAATAGAGCAATTTTTTTTTTTTTTCATTTCTTCAGCTACATCATGGAGAAAGCGGATCTTGTCATAGTTGGCGCTGAAGGGGTTGTTGAAAACGGGGGCATCATTAACAAGGTGAGAACATCGCTTCTCCACGGTTCCTTGCTCCGGGCTTGGAGAGGTCGCCAACCTACCTGCTGGCGGCATCGGGTGTTACGGTTCCCTCATCCAGTCCTGTTTAGCCTGCAGACTTGACCATTGCATCAGACGGTTTCCCGGTCCCCCGGGGCCACTGGAGCGGCCAGAGTTTGGTCACCTGTCTTTGATCTTTGTAAACCATGAGAATGCAGTTCATCTTTTCTCAGAACATGTTTTAATTGGAATTGGGTTTGGCTGCTTATTTTCCAATTGGGCAAATTGGACATCGGTGTAGTGTGGTGGTAACATTTCTCTATCCGTTGCTTAACATGGAAGGATTTCATAATTTGTTCCACGCGCTGTGTGGTGAAACATATGGGACATAAAGGTTTCACGCGTACGGCTTGGAGGCGTGGCCTCACTTGGCGTGATGTTTTCCAAGCGTCTGTATTGTAGCAGGTGTCAGCGCTTCGTCCTCCTTCACGGCTGCGTAACGTCCCGTCGGTGCGCAGACCACGTTTGCTTATCCACCTGTTCACGTCCACTTGAGTTGTCTCTACGTTTCAGCTCTTGGGAATAATGTCACTACGAACGCGGGTGCACAATCATCCGTTTGAGTTCCTGTTTTCAGTTCCCTCCGGTACATACCTACGATGGAATTTCCGGGTCATACGGTAATTCTACGTTCAGCTTCTCGAGGACCCACCAGACTCTTCACGGCAGCCGCGCCATTTCGCCTTCTCCTCCGCAACGTGCAAGGATTCCAGCTTCTCTCCGTCCTTGCCAACACTTGTGTTTTGTTTTTTTATTCTAGCCGCCCCAGTGGGCGTGAAGTAGCATCTCATGGTGGTTTTGACTTGTGTTTGCCTAAGGACTGAAGACCTTGAGCATCTTTGGGGTGTGCGTCTGACTCTTTGTGCATCTTTGGAGACATGTCTATGTTGTCGTCTTTTTCTTTCTTTTAACATTTATTTTTGAGAGAGAGCGTGCACGAGTCGGGGAGGGGGATAGAGAGAGGGGGACAGAGGATCTGAGGCAGGCTCTGCACTGACAGCAGAGAGCCCTACACGGAGCTCGAACCCACAAAGCACGAGATCGTGACCTGCGCCAAAGTCGGACACTCGGCCGACGGAGCCACTCACGGGCCCCTATGCTGTCATCTTTGTTTAAAAGATCTTTAATTCCAAAGCCAGAATTACATGCATTATGTAATATATCACACACCTCCAAATGTGCCATAAGATCTCATCCTTCTACGTCTTCTCTGACTCTCCAGATTGGAACCAACCAGATGGCCGTGTGCGCCAAAGCACAGAACAAGCCTTTTTATGTGGTTGCAGAAAGTTTCAAGTTTGTACGGCTCTTCCCGCTAAACCAGCAAGATGTCCCAGATAAGTTTAAGGCAAGAGTTTGTTGTTGTTGTTGTTGTTGTTGTTGTTGTTGTTTTTACCTATTTGAAGGGGTATCTGAGTCTAAGCTGAAACCTTTGGGGAAAAAGCACCGTAAGAGTGTTTCCGTAAGCTACTGTCCTCCCGTCACATTCTCCAACACCTCGGATGCAAAGATCAGTTGTTGGTTGAACTCAGAGTCAGAGAGATCCGTTTGTCCCCAGAGTTTCTGTCTCTCGGTCTGTCTGACACACGTGAAGGGGCTGTAAGGAGGCAGGGAGAGCGGTCTCCACCACTTACAACCACGTGACCTGGGGCACATGCTCTCGTTTTCCGCCCTGAACTTCAGTTACCTGTGAAACGAGGTGCAAGTGCCACCTGGCAGCGTTACGACAGTTGGGAGGCGACCCAGGAGAAAAGCTCAGCACGTGCTGGGCACAAAGTAAGGTCTGTGTAAACGGTGTGAGTTGTTATCACGAGAGGTTTCGAGAAATGAAGCCAGCACCCCAGTGAGGGCAGACGCGGTTTGGGTTTTCGTTAGATGAGGCTGGTGGCCAGTAGGCCGCCCCCTCTGGCTCACCCCTGCAACTCCGCCCTCCTCACCAGGGCGCTGCGCAGCCGGCTTCTCGCGTTTTCGGGGCGCCCCTTCAGACGGTAGCGCACCGGCTGCTCGGCCACACCCACGCCGGTTCTGAGCCCCTCGTGGGGGAGACCGACGCACGCTTTCTCTCTCCTCAGTATAAGGCAGATACCCTGAAGTCTCTGCAGACCGAACAGGATCTCAAAGAGGAGCACCCGTGGGTGGACTACACGCCTCCTTCCTTGATAACACTGCTCTTTACAGACCTGGGGGTGTTGACACCCTCAGCGGTCAGCGACGAGCTCATCAAGTTGTATCTGTGACCGCTGGACCCTTCCCTGCTGGCGCAGCTGAGGCACTTGGGGCGGGGTGAGTAGCCTCTTGACCCCTTGGTGAGTCGGGCAGAAACTACGTCTTTAAGATTTTATGTGTAAGTAATCTCTACACCCAACGTGGGGCTCCAACTCACAACTCCAAGACCAGGAGTGGTGTGCCCCACCAACTGAGCCTGCCAGGTACCCCTAAGACGGAATTTTTTTTTTTGGTGAAGACTTACAGACTAAAGACCTAAAACTTCAAGAATTGTTTATTCATTTCAGCCCCATCTAAGATGTGTTCATAGTTCCCGTAAAACCCAACCTGAATTGCGCTCGTGGTTTCCAGGCACCTTCCAGAAATACAAATTAGATTACTGGCTACTTATCCAGTGAAAGACCTGCCCAAGCCCACCTCCCTTCTTCCCTGCACTCCAGACTGATTTGCTACAAGCATCAAAGAGATGCAGGCCTTCCTGTGCAGCCAGGCGCCCCTTCAGGAACTAACAGCTGCCCGGGACACACATGACGCACGGCGCCTCGTGAGAAAGGCTAGAAACCGTGTTCAGTTCCCATCAGGCTTCCAGCGGTGAACACGAGCCAGGGACTGCCATCCCCTCATCGGTCTGGGGGCAGACAGAATGGAAACCAGCAAGAGAACCCAAGGAAGGCGGAAACGCCATTTAGCAGGAGCATCCTATATGGCTCATCACGTATGAAGACCTTCCAGAACGTTTATAAGCTGAAATTCTGCATCTGTGAAAGATGTGAATCTCCTTTAGATGTTGTTTGTGCCTGAACAGCTTTTTAAAATTGTACTTGGGGACAAATCGAGCATCTTTTCAAATAAATTCTATGAGGGGTTTTGAGACGGTGTTGCATCAGTACTGAGAGCTACCCGAGGCCCAAAGGTCCTGGCCATCTTGGTGAGGCCTCTGCAGCTTCTGTCACACACCCAAGACAGTCAGATGGAAGGAAATAATTTATTCAACACGAGGCATATTTTTTTCCCAGATTAGGATTTGCTTCTTTAGTTTTTCAGATACTCCCCCATAAAACAGCGGTGAGGACTATTCTTTGACAAGAACCCCAGCAACATCAGCAACCCCATGCCGGTGTTTTGTACAACCCCTGAAAGAGATAACGAAAGTCCAGGGGAAAGGACACCCAGGAAGCTCAGATGCCCGAAAACACTAAGGAACCTTAAAAAGCCAAAAATCAAGTCTACCTCAGTATCTTTGTTAGAAAGTTAGGTATAAAATAGCCACAGAAAAATGAGCTTTAATTTATAGGCGACCCATCAAAATAAATATTGACATCTGTTATTTACACTCCGACAGTTACGCTCTTCCGTTACACTTAAAGGCCGGTGTGGTTTTTTTTTTTTTTTTTTTTTTAACGTTTATTTATTTTTGAGACAGAGAGAGACAGAGCATGAACAGGGGAGGGTCAGAGAGAGAGGGAGACACAGAATCTGAAACGGACTCCGGGCTCTGAGCTGTCAGCACAGAGCCCGATGCGGGGCTCGAACTCACGGACCGCGAGATCATGACCTGAGCCGAAGTCGGCCGCTTAACCGACTGAGCCACCCAGGCGCCCCAGTGTGGTTTTAATACAACATCCACCAGTGTAAAACCCCCCGCCCCCCAAGTCTGAACAGCTTTCTTGGATGTGAAGTTCCGACACGTAGCGAAAGCAGATGTGAGCCGTGCCGGGCCCACTGGCCGCATTCCCTGCACTCTCCCACGCTCCCCAAAGCCGGTGTCAGCAGTCAGGTTCCCAGGCGGGGATCCCCACGTCTGCTGTGGTGACTGTTCTCTTGCCGCTCGCCAACAACCCCTTCTCAAACTCTTCTTCAGTAATCTTGCCTTTCTTAAACTTTCTCAAGAGCCTCGTGTCATTAAGAAGTTCCTCCATGTCCTCGTCTTCGATATCAGAACCCTAAGTATAGAGACCAACAAACCACCAAATTCCTCAGCAACGTGTTCCCACCAGCAACAACACACTCTCACCCAACTCACAACAGGACAGAAGGACACAATTCCTACTAAAGGACATTATTTTGATAAAATTCATTCAGAATTCTCAGCTGGGTGTTTGAGACAGAAAACACACCGTACCTCTTCCCTCTTCCTTTTTTCATTCATTTTCTTCTTCTTCTCCTTTTTGGCCTTCTGCTTTGACCAAGCTTTATTTTTTATGAATTTTTTTCTCCCTTCATTTTCTCTTTTCTCTTTTCTCTGTTGCTCTAGTAGCTTCTGCCTTTGCTTCTCTCTGATTTTATCTTTGAATGGAATGGTGTCTGTATTAACATCTGCAGGCACAAAATCTGGAAACTGCTTTCCTCTCAGTTCTGGCATCTTGGGCATCCTCAGCAGGGCAAACCCTCGAGCAAGACTAGCAAAATCAAGATCTAATTAAACCAAAATATCAGAGTTAATACACCCAAAATAGGATTGATTATAAGCACCAACCCAAGGAAGATGCCTAACAATGCAACTGGTTTAGTTTTTTTGGGTTTTTTTTAATGTTTTTATTTATTTTTGAGAGAGAGAGGCAGAGCACAAGCAGGGGAGGGGCAGAGAGAGGGAGACACAGAATCTGAAGCAGGTTCCAGGCTCTGAGCTGTTAGCACGGCGCCCAACATGGGGCTTGAACTCGTGCACCACAAGATCATGACCTGAGCTGAAGTCAAACGCTTAACCAACTGAGCCACCCAGGCACCCCCAGTGTAACTGTTTTGTATACAGATGATCTAAGGGGTCCAGTTTAATGAGGATTAAAGCTACAGTTTTAGCGGAAAGGAATACTCAGCCAGTTTATTCTGTCTAGCAAACCCTAGGAAGACTTCCTTTTGTTTCTTTTTAACTTTTTTCAATGTTTATTTTTGAGAGACAGAGCACGAGTGGGGGAGGGGCAGACATAGAGGGAACACAGAATCTGAAGCAGGCTCCAGGCTCTGAGCTGTTAGCACAGAGCCCAACACCGGGCTCAAACTCAAAAACTGCAAGATCATGACCTGAGCCAAAGTCGGATGTTTAACCGACTGAGCCACCCAGGCGCCTCAGAAAACTTCCTTTTAAATGTTTAGAAAATATTAACCCTGTATATGCCTAAAGGTTTGTGTAAAACAAAGCAATTTCACATTTGTAATACTTGTGAGACCATCACATTTGTAATAATGCTGAAGGAGACACAATTAAGTGCAGTCCAACTTACCCTTTAATCTGAAGATGAGGCCGCATTCGTGCTTGGCATATGCCTGGACGTAGGACACAAAGGCTTTCATGCCCTTTTCAAACACGGCTCTGTCAGCCAGGGCCATGGACTTGAGCTTTGGAAGGAGGTCTCCTGTGTTTTTCTGGAGTTGCATCTCCTGCAGGGGGCACTACACACAGACAACATGCTCACCTCCTCTGGCTGGGATCCCCTCACCCCCATCAGAGCCAGTGCCAATAAAGCCAGAGGCAAAACAATTCATGGTAATCTTTAATCAGAGGCCTAGAAGCCCAAATTCGCAAGTGTTTTATTCGGTCTGAAATTTTGTAAAGAAAATTTTAAAATCGATTTTACATAACAATCCTGATTTCTGGTGGAAAGCATCCAACACTAGGTCTGTGTTCAGCTGGAGCCGAGCAGTGTGTGCCATCCTAACGGGGGGTGGTGCCGCCCCACAGCCTTTAAGCCAGCCAGGTCCCTGCACTCACGTCACCAGGCTTGCCACCCCTAAGCTAAGTTCCAGACCACGTGCCCAAAAACAAGTCTACTAGGCATCCATCCCGTCACTGTCACTGGGCATTGCCTATGGAAAAAGACTGCTTACTTTTTGGTTAATTTCAAGGAAACTGACGTATGACTCTTCCATGGGAAGGAGGAACACGAGCGCACTGCCACCGTGGCCGATGCGGGCTGTGCGGCCACAGCGATGCACAAAGGCACTGTGAACACAGGGTGGGAACATGATCACCAAGTGAGAACGGCAGGGTGCAGGCACAGGGCCGCCAGACCCCACGGCTCAGTCCCAACCCTACCCCTCGCCAGTGTCAGAAATACCAGACCTGGCAGTTAAACAGACTACAAACCAGACAGGATTCTGTAAGGATCCTGTAAGGACAGGATTTCTGTGAACTAGAAAACTGTTGCACTTATGCCCAGCTGATGATACAGTCCTAGTAGAAAACTGGGAGGCAAAAGTAGAGAAGAGAACAGAGGCCTTATGTAAGCCCTCCACCAAGAAGTAACAACTATTATGGCTCAGGAGTTCTGTTCACCCGCATTTTTCTATGTTTGGGAGAAAAACTGAAACTTTCACATGCAGTGTTAAGTATTATTTTCCTTTAAACATTCTATCACGTCCATTCATGCAAGAACTTTAAAAAGTATGTGAAAATAACCTGAAATGCTGCATAATATGGCATCACTATTTGACATGCCAGTGACGGTTCACCTGTTCGCCCATTTTTGCCATTTAAAGCAACATTCTGATGAACATCATTATGTGTATCTTCCTCGGGATTCGTGGGGCCCGATTCCCCAGAGAGGGTAACATTCTGTCACACTGTACCTTGCGCTGCTGGGAGGGTCGTACTGCAAAACCCAGTTTACTTCAGGAATATCTATTCCTCGGGCCATGACATCTGTGCACACTAAAATCCCACTAGAAAATGAGAAAACACTGTTCTGAGTAAGGAGATCACCATCAGTCTGTACTGGCCTTGATGATGACAGGGACAGTAACACACAGGTTCCCGAATCTCTCACAGAAGCATTTGGTAACAACATTTTGACTTTTTCTTCCTCCTAAGAATATCTAGGAATTCACAAATTCCCAACCAAAACAGGAGGGAGGGAGGGAGGGAGGAGACAGTGAAAGGATTTTTGATTAGCATACTCTTATTTGAAAAGAAAAACCTGCTGAGTGTAATCCTGAAGTGCAACAGTCCATTCTCTCTCTCTGCCTAGAAGAGTACTGTTAACAACACAACCGGGAAAAAAACAAAAACCAGCCAGGAGGCTCAATGGTTAAGAAAAGCAGCAAAATGTTACTTATACACACAGAGTCAATTACGGTGACCAAGAGATGCGAGTGTCCCCCATGCAGTCACCCAAGGACAACCCACGAGGCTTCAGTGAATAGCTCCCATCCGCTCTCCACCCGCCCAAGTTATGAAAACCCCATGGCCGGGTGCCGGGCCATACACCGGGGAATCCAGGAGGGCACACAACACTCAGTTCTTACAGAGCTTAAGACACCTCACGGGCAAGCTCGTGATACCTAAGGAGGTCAGTGCAGCACAGCATGACGGGTCAGGACGAGGACAGGGGCCCTGGGCTACACAGGGCAGAAGAGAGGATCCCAGGCCAAGAGAACAGCCCCAGCCGAGGGTGACCTCCGCGGCAGCTAACCCACCTTTGCAATTTGCGGAACTCCATGAAGATCTTGTTACGCTTATGTTTCATCTTCCCGTGAATGCACATGATCTTCACACCCTTCACCAGGGATTCCAGGGCCTTTCCATAGTATTCCACACAGGCGCAGGTGCTGCGGGAGGGGAGACCGGGCTCAGCGTCGTCGACCACCCGGGGCCGGGAGGGAGGCGGCAAGCACCAGACGCGGCGGCGATGACCCAATCCCTTTTGGGAGAATGGCTACCAGCATCATCCACATTGAGCTCTAAATCCGAAACCCTCTGGAGTTCTGACACCGAAACAAACCCCACCGTGGCAGACCCTGAGCTGGCCGCTCCAACGCCAGTCCCAGCAGCCACCTCCTCCCTCCCCGCCCTCTAACGAGGCTGGGACAGCTGCACACTCAGTTCCCCTGCCTCTCGAGGTGAGCGGCTGCCGAGGGGCCCACCTTCGGCCCATAAAATGAAAGCCCGAGTCAGCTAGGGAGGAGGGGATTCTAAGAAAGCTTGGATGTGAAGGATACCCTTCCACCTTCCTCTGCCTTTCCTCCTCTATCCGCTTTCAGGGCACACAGGACAGCGGACAGGACAGTGATGGACAGACAGAACAAAAGGCCAGGACAGTTGCAGAAACACTGACCTCGACACTCCAGAGATCTAACCCAGTGTCGGGACCTGCCTAACCTCTGGACTTCTTTCTACAGGAGAAAAATAATGCCTCCTGTTCGAGCCACAAAAGTTGGGTTTTCAGCTATTTGCGGCCAAAAACATTCCTGAGAGAATTCCAAACCTTAGAGCTACATGTACCTAAATATTCTGGATGTGACTGAGCCCCAGATTCTCCCACCACAGCATCCAGAAGGATTACCTGAAGAAAATCAGGTGCTTTTCCTGCTTATGGTTTCGAAGAAAATGTACCAGCTGGTTAAATTTCTCATCTGCCTTACATACCTGCAAAATAAGAAGGAAAACCAATAAAATAAAAACAAATTTATTGACAATAATAACCTCCATAGCTATTTCCAGTTTCAGCCTTAAATGTTAAGGACTCTTGATTTCCTCCATGAATAGAACACACTTCTATCAGTATGTTAATCAGCCTACCGAGCTCAGAATAGATATCAGTATGCGCTGCTGACACATATAAGTCACAAGGTCGTGTAACCGAGAGACACAGTCATCTAACGCAATCATCCCCAGGGGCACCTGGCTGGCTCAGTGGGTACAGCATGCGACTCTTGATCTCAGGGTTGTGAGTTGAAGCCCCACGTTGGGTGTAGGGATTACTTACAAAAATCTTTTAATGCAGTTGTCCCCAAATCCCAGCATACAGACAGGGATCACACCAGCTATAAGACCATCTCCAGAGAAGATTTTTTTTTTTTTAAGTAAGCTCTACGCCCAACAATGTGGCTTTAACTCATAACCCCGAGATCAAGAGCTGCACGCTCTACCGACTGAGCCAGCCAGGTACCCCTTTAGGGTACAGTGTTTTTTTAGTGTTTACTTATTTTGAGAGAGACAGACAGACACGGTGAGTGTGAGTGGGGGAGGGGCAGAAAGACAGAAAGAAAGAGAATCCCGAGCAGGTTCTGTGCTTTCAGTGCGTTGCCCGCCGCAAGGACCCCGTGCGATCATGACCTGAGCCAAAATCAAGAGTCAGACGCTTAACTGACTGAGCCACTCAAGTGCCCTCAGGGTAGATTTTTGTTAGTGCAGATTCTTGGGCACAGCATACAGATTCAGTGGGTCTAGGACTGGACGTAAGAATCCCTATTATTTAAGAGCCCCCAAGAGATTCTGATATATCCCCGCGTTCAGAAATCACGGCTCTAAGATGAACACAGGTTTCCAGAAGGAATGTACAAAACTGGAAAGACCACCATGGAGACAGACTCCAGTCTCTCTTACATAATCGAGCGCTCCATTCAGGGCCCTAAATTAGAGACATTTAAACCCATCTGTACGCATCCCCCCTATTTTTATGAAAACCAAATCCTCAGTCTGGCGTTTCTCCTCACACACTCAGGTACCTCGACATGCGGCCATGGAAGTGAACACGAGCTGGCAGAATGCGGCGCCAGCCACAGTGGGCGCCCAAAGCTACCGTTTATTGATAGGTACTTGTACTGAGCACTGGCCGAATAACCTTCATCTGTCCTGATAATAAATCCACCCTCGCCACAACCTGTGACGGGGGTGGCGCTGCAGCCTCCCTGGTACGGTAAGTGCATCTAGTCTCGTGCGTGAGGGCAAAGCCAAGATGTGCAACTGGCCGGCCTTGCCCTGGCACCCATCCTGACCACCCGCCACAGAACCTACGGACCACGCCCTCTGCCTGGGAAAGGCCGGCCTCCTGACTTGACCAGCCGGGCCCAGAAACGCCAGCAGTGAGGATCACCCCCCCACCTGGTGAGCCTGCCTGATTTCAACCCCACCTTCCGGGCAGTTGCCCTAGAGGCAGTGCCACGAAGTACCTTAGACCCCAGGCAGCATTAGGACTGAACTGCAGGAATCGGTAAGGAGAACGCCCAGTGCGCACCATGTAGCAGTTCTTCAGGCGGGACGGAGTTTTCTGGGTGCTGCTGGCCGCCACGCCCTTCTCCTTCACCGAGATCCGCACGGGGTTCCGGAGCCCCGCTCTCACCAGGCTCTCCACCTCCTGTGTCTGAGTGGCGGAGAAAAGGCCTGTTCTCCTCTGCTTTGGCAAAAACTCCAGGATGGTATTTATGCTAAAAAAGAGGGCTCAAACTTAACCCCTCGTTTATCAGCATAATCAACAATACCACTTGATCACACTAAACATATTTTAAGACAGGAAGAGAAAGCATTACAGTGTTCACAGTAGACATTACCAGGGGATGAGACTATACCCTCATTTTTTTCAAGTTTTCTCCAATACGAACACATAATTATACTGCTATCAAGTGGAGCAGTTAAAAGGAGAGAACAAAGACAAAACTTTTGAGACTAAAAACCATTAAATCGTACATCTGAAATAGGTGAATTGTATAACAGATGAATCATATCCCAAAAATGCTGTTTAAAACACACGCACGAACTTTCAAAGAAATCACGAAGGAAAATGCATCTTAAGTAGAACTGGAATTTCAGCTGTGCGGCAGACTCTGAAGGATCAAACCACCTAATAATCTGAAATTCAGAGGAGGCCGATAAAGGCAGTCATAGGGTGGTAAAAGAATTCCAATTTGCTCTCCTTTTCGCCCAGTTATCGCCCGAAGCCAACGAAGCCCACAGTCCGGTACCTTGCCTCAAACCCCATGTCCAGAAGTCTGTCTGCCTCATCCAACACCAGGACGTCGAGGGACCTCACACAGCTGGCCAAATCCAAGCCCTCTGCCTTCCTCCGGAACATGTCCTCCAAACGGCCTGGAGTGGCCACAATGATGTTCCCACTTGGAAAACACAGTAATGTTTACCACACTCTCTGGATCTTGGGAATATCTGTGATCCCAAATCCCAAGCGTTATATACCCCCCCTCAGAAGTCGTGGAAGTTCCAGGAAAGGGAGGTGAGGCCCTGAGAGGGAGGACAGGGCTCAGAGCAGCAAAGCTTGGGGCCGTGAGGGAGGCAGTGAGGGAGGCAGATCAGGTTCAGAGCCAAAACCCAGGGCGGGGTCAGCAGAGGCCAGCCCATCGGCCACATCGGGCCTGTACCTGTTTTTGTGACGCCTCGCTGGCACACAGCCATGCCTATCCCTTCACGTATTGTCTCTGGTGGCTTTCACGCCACAAGAGTGGAGCTGAATACTTGTGACAAACCCCGTGGGCCACAAACCTAAAATATTTACCCTCTGTTCCTTTACATAAAAGGTCTGCTGACCCTTTACCTAAAACAAGTTATTCAACCACTTTCAGCCTCAGCTAACTCATCTATAAAATGAGAATTTTAACAGAATTAGAACTTTATGTAAAGATCACAACCTCAGACGAAAGGCCAAATGCAGCCCCAACCTTTCTGACCTGCAAGAAGTCTTTTTGGTTTTTTGTGTGTGTGTGTTTTTTAAGATTTTATTTTTAAGTAATATCCACACCCAACATGGGAATTCGAACCCACAACCCTAAGATCAAGAGTTGCAGGCTCCACCAACTAAGCCAGCCAGGCACCCAAAGAAGTTTGTTGTTGTTTTTAATGTGAATTACATGCCATTGGTTAACAAAGTCTGGAGCCAACATGTAAGAATCTGGAATTCCACATTGTGTTTTTTTAATTCAAAATCTGGTAATACTGAGCCCAGATTCCTGCAAGGCAACTATCAGCTAGCGACGAGCACTCAAGCGTGTACTGGGCAGTTCCTGCCAGTCCCCACCCCAACCCTTTCACACACTGATATTATCCTCTGACCCCTGCAGGAACCTGACTCTGTGACCCCTACTGAAAACCATCTCGTGGTATAGCTTGACAGAAGCAGTTCCTCGTCATTAAGATTCTCGAACAAATTGGCCACAAAACCTACCACTGCTCATTATAAACCTTATTCATGGTGGGACTGAAAAAAATTCAAAGGGCTGATGGCCACCACGTACTCAAACATTCATCTGTTCATTAAACACCTGTGTGTGCTCAGCACTGTGCTAGGCTGTAAAGATGCAATGCTGACCTCCAGAGCCTGGCTGGGGACTCGGGGAGCCTGGCCCATGCAGTGGCCTAGAAGAAAGCCGGGTCTGTGCAGCAGCAAGCGCATGGGAAGGCGGTGGCAGTGGAGAATGGTGGCCTCGCAAGCCCCTTACAAACATTAGAATCCTGCCTAAGGGCCAGAAGCCATTAAAGAGTTTTCAGTGAGTCACATGATCAGACAGGCATTCTGAAAAGGCCACTTCGGTTGCTCTGTGGAGTGTGGATTATAAGAAGGCAAGAGTAGAAACACAGAGTAGAAACGCACTGCAAGAGCCCAGGAGACAAGGTGGTTTAGATCAGAGCAGGAGATGTGGCGAGCGAGAAAAGCAAAGGGTTAGAGATGTGTGCTCTGGAGAGAAAATGCAAAGGATCCGGTGATGGTTACTGGGTGGGAACGTGATGGAGGGGACAGTGAGGCAGGAAGGCCAACTCCCAGACCTTCGGAGAAGCGTGGGGGGGGGGGGGGGGGGGGACAGGGCCCGGGGGGAGACGCGAAGGGGGGACGGGTGCCCAGGGGAGAAGCGCAGGGGGGACAGGTGACCGGGAAACTCCAGGTGAGGTGCAGGTTTGGGGATAAAAAGCACCCATTTTAGACACGTTTGCAACAGCTGGGAGATGCCCAGGAGACGCCAGGCAGAGAAGAGGCTGCAGGTCTGAGCTCAGGGCAAGGTCAGTGACCACCAAGGGTGGGATGACACCACTTAGCCCACAGTGAGAACAAGGGCCCGACGTCCCATAGAGCCGGCCTGGGGAGAGTAGGGGCCATACCCTGACCTCGCTTCTCCTCTGCAGGGGTAAGACTCACTGAAAGGGAAAGGCTCATCCGGGCCTTATGGGAAGGAGCCAACAGGCAAAATGGGAGGATGGCCCGAAGAATGAAACTTTTGGGGGAGAGGGAGCTGCTGACGGAAGTGCTCCCAGTTAGGCCCAGCCATGCATGGCTTCCTCTTGGGTTCAATGCCAAAAACAAGCAAGAAAAGGAGCAGAAGCAAGCAAACTTACCCTTGCTCCTTAAACCTTTCAACATCTTCTCCAGGATTCCTGCCTCCGATCCAGAGAATCTGGCTAAAACAAGAAACAGGTCTTTGAGCAGGTCAGGCAAAATAACCGCCCATGGCGGACGGGGACGCTGCATCCAACTTACCTGAACTGTGGGAAGGGCTTCGTGAAATGCGCTAGGACCTCGTCTATCTGAATAGCCAGCTCTCGTGTCGGTGTGATGATTAAGGCTCCCACCTGCCCAGGTGGGGGGAAAGGACACAATCAGCAGTGCCCAGGGTCACACAGCTGAACACACACGCCAGGACCCTCCACTTCACAGAGCAGGGTCCCCAAAGGAACAGCATTTCCCGGGCTTCTTCAGCATCCGGTCAATTACTGCTCTGAATTACAGTCAGTTCGCAACATTCACAGCACGGACTTAGCAAACACTGAGACGCTGCTCCTGGGGGAAAGGCACGGTTATATGGTCGTGTTTTGTCCATCAGTACATAAGCTGGTTGTATGCGTGTTTCTGTTTAAAGACACCTCAAATAAGAGATAGTTGGTTTACCAACACTGAATTCACAGCCAGCAGCACTGGAACTCATGCCTGAAGGAAGCTGCTCTAACACAGGTGCTTTCTCCAGAAGGGCCATCCCAGCCTTCTTGTGCCCAGGAACACTCGACAGTGCTTTGGCGCCATGCCTGAGGCCGTCTTAAACATTCAAATCACCAGCAAAAATGCAAAAATCACAGCAGTAAATAGACTGGGAGAAAGACATCTCTGGATAGTCTGAGAGCTGAAACAAGGCGGCGGAGCGTTGCCCCGCTCAGACTCAGCTGGGAACCTGCACATCACGTGATGCAGATTTTTTGCTGCTCTGCACAAATTCATGAATGAGCAAGAAAACAGTGAAGTACTGATTTGGGCAGCCACAAATAAATCTTAACAGGCAGGCAAATTCACAAATCCAGAATCTGCAAATAAAGAAGACGGATCTCCTTTCTCTTCAACCTTCTGGCCAGCTTCTCGCAACCGTGAACTCTACGATGACCGAGTGAAAAACCAGCCACATGGCTATCCTCACCTGATGCTTTTTTAACTTCTCTTCCCTTCTCAGAAGAATCTCCAGGATGGGAATGACAAAAGCGAGTGTTTTGCCACTACCCGTGACCTGCCAAAGAGGGAGGAAATTTGGTTGGCTTTTCCTCACGGTTCATGCTGGAGGGAAAACGGGAGGGCGGGCTGCATTTGCACGAGGTACTTACCGCCTCTGCAGCGACATCTTTATTTTTCATGAACAGAGGGATGGTTGCAGACTGGAGAGAGAGATGCAAAGCACCGGTTAGAGAATGCCAGCCTCCACGGAGGTGGCCAAAAGCCCTAGGAACCCAGCAGGTGGCCGGCGTCACACTGGACCCCACCACGATGCAGGCTCTCAGCAGAGTCCCCACAGGCACCCCAGCGGGGCTGGCTCAGAGGCAACACAGCAGCGGCGTCTACACAGACAGCGTGGAGGGGACAGCAAACGGAGCTGGGATTCGGGAGTCCTGGATTCTAGCCCTGCCTCACCTCCTTTCCTCTCTGGACCAGGAAGGGTTTGAAGACACTGAGTTTCAGGGTCCCTTCCGGCTCTCAGGTCAAAAAACCAACAACGGTTCAAATCAACCCTCTCACATGAAACACCACAGAGAACCTCTAGGTTTTGTGAGAAACCTCGTCCTGTGGTTTCAGCAACCAGTGGCCAAACCCAAAGCCCTCAGCTTTGAGGTCATCCCCTCCGGGACTCCACTCCTGGTCCCCAGGGCCTGAGCTTACCCATCACAGCACATGCAGGACTTTTCTAATGACCTCTGTGAAAGGGGTTCTTGACCCCGATGATTCCTATGCCCTCGGGGAACATTTGGCAATACCTGGAGACATTTCTGGTTGTCAAAACCCAGAGAGAGGAGGGCGCGCTACTGGCATCTAGTGGGCAGAGGCCAGGGAGGCTGTTAAACAGCAGACAAGGCCCACGACGGTTCCCCACAACAAAGAATTAGCCAGTCTAAATATCAGTGGTGCCGAGACTGAGAAACTGCTCTAGACTACTGACGTCCAGAAGAAACATGATGCGACCCACATACACGGTTTCTAATTTCCTGGTAGGCACAAAACGAAAACGAAATACGTAAAATGAATTTTACTAATATATTTTCTGTAACCCAATAGATCCAAACTAGTGTCACTTCAACATGTAATGAATATTTTACCTTTTTTTAAATTTATCTTGAGAGGGAGAGAGAGCACGAGCGAGGGAGGGGCAGAAAGACAGAGCGGGGGAGAAAGAATCCCAAGCAGGCTCCACACCTAGCACAGAGCCAGACCTGGGGCTCAATCCCCCAACCCTGGGATCATGACCTGAGCAGATATCAAGAGTCAGACACTTAACCGAGTGAGGCACCCAGGCACCCCCGTAATGAGTATTTCAAAAATTAATTAATGAGATATGTGCCATTCGTTTTTCATGCCAAGTCTTCAAAATCCGTTGTACTTTTTACAGCTGGAGCACCTCTCAGTTTGGACTCACCGTATTTCGAGTGTTCAACAGCCACATGCGTCTACTGACTAGCACAGACCCTGATCATCACCACTGATGGCAGAGACGGAGTCTACATTCCCAAGGCTGGGTGCACAGCACTCCCAAGCTTTATCTCCAGCTTTCCTGACATCGTTCCCAAGGATCTTATGGACAGCTCGACTCAGTATTTCAAAACAAAACTCGTCAATTTCCTTCGGAACCGGGCTACCTCTCCCAACCCTCCTCATCTCAATAAACGGTACCACCATCCACCGAGTACTGAAGACAAAACCCTCAGACACCTTCTAGATTCCTGTCTTTTGTCATCCCTACGTCTGGTCCAACAAACCCAAAGCTATCTCAAATTTCACTTCTCGACGTCCACGGCTTCCTCTCTACTCCAAGACACCATCCTCTCTCACGTGACACTGGCCGCCTGGCCTCTTTGCTCTCTGGTCCACTCCCTGCACAGCAGTCACCTCCCTTCCCTTCCTACCTAGCTTCCCATTAGGATGGCTTCCTATGCACTTAAACATAATACAGACTCTTCCAAGACCCTGCACAACGTAGACCCTGCTTTGCTCGTCTCTTGCAGCACTTCCGATGCCCCAGCCAAATGCCTTCTTTCTGTACCTCCCAGGCCAAGTCTAGCCCCAGGGCATTTGCATCTCTTGCCGCCCCCAATCACCCCACAGCCAGCTCCTTCTCAATTATTCAGGTATCTGCTCAGTGACACCTTCAGAGAGGCCCTCTCTCACACTCCACCTTTCCTCCTATCCTGTACTTTATTGTCACTGTTACATCAGTGTGTTTTCGTCCCTTAGTAACACTTTCCACCAACTCAAATGCCGTTATTCTTCTACTCCTTTCTCCCTCCCCTGCGTAAGAAAATAAGGCCCATGACTGGAGAACAACACAGCAAAATCCCCAGAGCCTAGAAAAGTA
This sequence comes from Panthera uncia, assembly GCF_023721935.1. Lineage (NCBI taxonomy): Eukaryota > Metazoa > Chordata > Mammalia > Carnivora > Felidae > Panthera > Panthera uncia. The sequence continues at coordinate 85,186,970 of NW_026057586.1, read as the reverse complement.
CCTGATACATAGTACGTCCTCAATAAATACTTCTTTGAGTAAATAAATAAATTGGGCCAGGACTCTTCACTTAGTCCACAAAATAACAACGGCAGGTAATATTTACTGAGCTCCCATAATGTGCCCGACACCGTCCTGTGTTAAGTCCCACAACGACCGTATGAGACAGGTAATTACTTGCCTCGTTTTACAGAGAAGGAAAAAAGCACAAAAGCATAGAGAGGTTAGGTCACCTGCCCCGGATCTCACAGCTAGAGGGGGCGGGACCGGGATGCAGCAGGCACTTGGGCCCCGGCACTCGAAGGGCGGAGGAGGGTAGGGCCCTGGCACAGGTGCGCTGCCGCCCCTGCCGGCCAGGGTCATTAACCAGCTCGGCAGCCCCCGAGTGTGGACCGCCTGTCGCCGCAAGGGCGACGGGTCCAAGACGCGAGACCTAAAGCTCACACCCACCGGCCGCGTCCGACTACCGGGGGGCCTGGCCCGCTCAGAGCCTCCCTTTCCCCGTCTGCCCCCGGCACACGGAGGACCCTTCTCCGCCCGGCAGCACCGGGTACCTGCACCGGCGTCATGTACGGGAAGCCCAGCTCCCGCAGCGCACCCAGCACCCGCGGGTGCAGCCGCATCGGCAGCGACTCCCAGGAGCCCTCCGTCACGTGCTCCATAGCGCGCGCCCGACCGCCGCCGCCGCCGCCGGGATGCCGCCTGGGCGCCGCCAGCGAGCACTTCCGCTTCCGGAAGCCCTCGGGACGGCCGGGAACCGAACTCCGGCAGCAAAGTTCCGGAGGGTGGGGAAAGAGCCCTCGCGGCCGGAGGCTGGAAAGCTGACCGCCGGAGAGTGGAAGCGGGACCAGGTCCCGAGTTGTACTGTCCGTCCCGCGCAGCCACCTGGGCTCAGGCGCCTTCCCACCGCGAGCAGGCGTTTCTGCGGCGGCTTTTCGGCGGGAGGGATTCTGCTCCGGTTCGCTCACTTTCTGCGCCCGTCGGAGGCCGGTGGCAGCGCCACACCGCGTCCTGGCCAAAGGACAAGTGGGTCTGGAGGGACTGGACGGAAATGCACCCCAGCCCCGGAGACCCAGGTTAAAAGGTATGCAAGATAGATAGGGTTGATGGTGGGGACCCGATGCCTGATACAATAAACGTTGGTTTACTTCCGAGACAGTGAAAGCCCCAAAGGAGAACATTATCTTCCCATTCCCGGGTTCACCATTGGCTGCGGCCACTCACTCGTCCACGCACACATTCATTTGGCAAGCTTTTACCAACCACCTGTTACATGCTGGGCCCTGTCAACACATAGCTGTCCCTGCTCCGTGCATGGCTTGCTCCCTTACATCCAGCAGGTCTTCACAGATGTCATCTCAGTGATGCCTCTCTTTCCTAATCACTAAAACCGCTCGCCCCGCTTTATTTTTCCTCCATGGCACTTGCCTTTAATACGCCGATTAATTTACATATGAGGTTCGTCTCCTCCGCTGAAAGGTAAACCCCACGACAGTGGGAATTTTTCTTTATTTAACCAGTGGCTACAAATGATAGCGCAAAGCAGTCACTCAAATATTTTGGGGATGGATAAATGGGAATATGCAGTACTCCTACAGACTCCAGTTAAACTAAATGAAGTGAAAGATAAAAAAGCTAGAGGCAACGTCTCCACTGAAATAGGATCACATCACAAACAAAATACCTTTGACAACTGTTTTATAAAACAGGATTTCCAGGGGCACCTGGGTGGCTTAGTTGGTTAAAGCGTCCAACTTTGACTCAGGTCATGATTTAACAGTTCGCGAGTTCGAGCCCCCGGTCGGACTCTCTGCTGTCAGCACAGAGCCTGCTTCAGATCCTCTGTCTCCCTCTCTTTCAAAAATAAACATTAAAGTAATAATAATAATAATAATAATAATATAATAAATACATAAAATGGGACTTCCACAGTTCTGAAAACCAACCCTGAGGAAAAGGGCATTCTTGCATTTGCATTTGGGGCTCCACTTACTAATTTTCAGATCCTTAGATGCTTTCCAAGCCTGTTTCCGTATTTCCAAAATGAGGATTAGGATAACACCAAAAGTAAGGGCTGTTTTTTTTTTTTTTTTTTCAACGTTTTTTATTTTTGGGACAGAGAGAGACAGAGCATGAACGGGGGAGGGTCAGAGAGAGAGGGAGACACAGAATCGGAAACAGGCTCCAGGCTCCGAGCCATCAGCCCAGAGCCTGACGCGGGGCTCGAACTCACGGACCGCGAGATCGTGACCTGGCTGAAGTCGGACGCTTAACCGACTGCGCCACCCAGGCGCCCCGGGGCTGTTTTGAGAATAGATGAGATAGACCACATACAGGGCTTAGCAGAGTGCCAGTGTTCAACAAATGGTAGTTTCTTTTGTTATTTAGCAGGCCCTTAGTGTAATAGAGGAAGAGGAACAGTTTCTAAAAGCAGTGAACTAGTTTTTGATTCCACCAATGAGGGCCTTGCACAAATCACTTAATCCTTCCTAAATTTATTTCCCACATGCATAAACCACATACTTGAGTGAAAAAAAACTCAATTTTCTCCAAATGAAAAAATACTTGATGTTTACAATGAATCATCAAAGAAACCACACAAAGAAAGCTAATACTGGGTTCCTACTTATGATCCTCAAGTTTATAAACCTAAGAAGTGACAATTTGGGGTGCCTGGGTGGCTCAGGCGGTTAAGCATCCAACTCTTGATTTCGACTCAGGTCACGATCTCACATGGTTGTTCATGAGTTCAAGCCCCACGTCGGGTTGTCGCTGACAGCGTGGAGCCTGCTTGGGATTCTCTCTCCCCCCGCTCTCTCTCTGTCCCTCCCCCATTCACTTGTGTAATCACCAGAGCTCTCTCAAATTAAATAAACAAACATTAAAAAAAAGTGACAGACATTTATCAGGCATGATTAACTCAGAAAACATGAACATGCGTCATTTGTGATATGAATAGAAAGCTGGTACTTTAACAAATGTTATTTAAGCATTAATATGAAACAGAATACTAAGACTGTTTTTAAAAAGAATTGTTTATTTACTGAACCTGGGGCAGATTAGATACACAACCAATTTTAAATGTACATCTTTTAATTCAATTTTGAAGTGTTTTCACACACACCCAAAAAAAAAAAAAAAAAAAAAATTGGAGTTGCAACAGCTGTCTTAAGGTAAAATACAGTCACCCTAAAACTGTTGCAGTATTTTCACCCAAGGTCGAAAAATTGTTTATCCTGAACATGAAAACCTGTAACAAATTTAAATTAATTATATAAAACTCGTTACTTGTAGTTTTCCCCTTGCAAAGATCCAAAAAAAATGTACAAGTAACTAACATACATCAGTCACAACATAATCCTGGATCACCCCCACACCACAACCAGATGCGCCTTTAATTTTAAACCCATCATCAGAGACCAAGAGAAAGTCATGTCATTTTATACAAAACAAAATTCACATGTGCCAAAAAATAGAGACCCAAGAAAAACAAAAACAAAATCCTAGTACTGACAGTGATGTTCAGTACCCTAATTAAACAGTGGCCAAAATGCCACTGATCAAAAATAAAATAGTGGCTGTATATCACTGCAATGAAATCCAAGAGGCTTTAACCCTTTGGCATCAAAAATCCAGATGTTTCCAATTGCATGAATGCACACTTCCTACATGCCAAGAGTGGAGAAAGTGGGTGTGCCAGCACAGAAAGAAAAGAGCTACCATTTGCTGCAACACCCAGAGAACTGGCTTTAGGAGAGACTTCTTACAAGGTTAGGCAGAAACCAAAAATGGTTATTAGCTGCTTGTGTCATCAACCTAATTGGAGGTGATTGAGTCCTAGGTTCAAAATACAAATTTAGGGGGGGAACACGTTGTTGGGGAAGTCTTATCTTCAAAGCAGAAACAAGACAGACAGGTATAAAAGTAACAACCTGGTGACACCCCAGTCAGAGCGCTGCCAACAGGCTGAGTGGAAAATGTCAAGATTCAGACTTGTTTCTCCTAAGGACTCAACAAAATGAATCTTTAATGACTTGAACTGCAGGTAAGGGATCCAAAGTCATTTTAGTGAAGTACTATCCGTAAAGTACTTGTCTGAACAAACTGCATTTTATCATGAAAACAAAAGGAAAATAGATATAACAGGGACTATATGCCTGTATTTCACTTACAGTGTTTGAGTTCTGAAAGGCCTATATAATGGAGGCAGAATTCAAATAAGAAATTATGCCAATCAAGTGTCAAATTTTCACTATAACTTTCCTAAAAAGGTGTTTTCCCCCGATATCTATTAATCATAAAGAAACATAAGCTGTGAATGTACAGTTCTGAAAATAAAAATGTAGAAACTAATGACATTATTATGACCAAGATGTTTGGTAAACAGTGAATTATGATTTTGAGATCATCAGGAAAAGGCTTTTTAAACAACCCTCCGGACTTCAAAAAATCTCTTCAGGTAGTAGATCTGTCCCAATGTCATGGCAACTAGAACAAGAGCTTCAAAGAAGGACCAAAGGACCACTCTGCTGTTTGTGTTGTCGTTGACTGTGAGGACAAACAAACAAACAAAATTTAACACCAAAAAAAAAAAAAAAAAAAAAGCATAAGCATCATAAATCATCCTAGTCTTTAGGGAAGGAATATTTTGCACACCATTCAGAGTACTCTAAATATTTTTGTCTTTTGTCCCCAAGCAACTCAACAAACTTAGAAGCAGAAAATTTTAGATTTAAATGGGACCTTAAGGATTCATGGGGTATGGTCAAGCCTGTTCCGCTTATCTATGGGGAACAGGGGGGGAAAAGTGACTTTAACCTCTAGGGTTAAAACCCAATACAACCTTCTTTCTCCCTCCCATTAAAATATTCCTACATTATAATCCTTTTTGCTGAATCAGAAAACGGACTTAAAAAAAACTAAGAGATGATTTCAAGATCATACAGTTACCCAAAAAGCACTACCTACCGAGTCAAAATGTGTCAAAGTGACTTTCTCCTTAAACACGTATTTAACAAATATTGAGCATCGATGATGCACTTGGCACCTGCTCCAGATGCAGGAGGTTCTCAGTCTCACGGACCACCACTAGCGGTTACTACCGACCTGGAACCAGTTTCACGATTTACCCCACTCTTAAGCTAAGGATCTCATCCTTAAAGTAACAGCCATGACCACTCTTTACTAATTTATTCTGAAGCTCAATCTATGTCATATTCTTTCACATTTTCCATCAAATTCTACAGCCCTAATTGTTTTTAATTACTAGGCAGTTTCTGATTTTTCTACAAATGGCCAATACTAAAAACAATTATAATTAGCGAGACAGTAACAGTATAAGTCAGCTGAGTGAGTGCATATTTTTAGATATATGTGTATCATTTGTAAGACACTGACTAAAATTAAAATAGCTAGTGGACTGACAATCCCTCAAAAAGAAGTGAAAAGGAATGGACAAGTTCCCAAAAAGATAACTTAGCTACTAAAAAGTGTGGCTTTTTTCCCCCAGAGTAAGAAAAGACACACACCCAAAAACATTATTAACTAGAACTCTAAACGATCACCCAAGCTAAAATGTTAGTACTAACCATGCCATGAAGTTTACTTCTGCTGAAGACTTAGTAACCAGTATCTAGCATACCTGTGAATGACTAGCTTTTTCAAGATTTGTGTCTGAAAGGGGAATGGCTGAGTCAACACTTCAAAATATTAACCAATCATGTAAAAAGAAGTATTTTTCCCTTCACTTCGCTTAGAAAAGTGTGTATATAAGCCACTGTCCTCACACTACTCACACATCTGCCAGACCTATTAGATGTTATTATCACAACACTGCAGTAGGGAGAAAAAAAAAAAAAAAGTCTCATTACATTCATTTCTAAGGAGCAAGTGCTACAGAGAGATGTACAAAAACCAAACAACATCATGGGAACTATTTGATTTGCAAAAATAAACAGAATGCCTAAAATTATATTTGTCAAACAAACACAGGAGCATCTCCGCGCAAATAAGGTGTGAAAGAATAAGGCTGGATGTCTTCTACAGACCAGAAGACAGGTGCTCCCTCTGGCTGTGGTGTTCCCAAGAACTTCCCATAACCTTGAAGCCATCAGGTCTGAACTGGTTAAAACAAAAAGCAATGAAAGCTCTTGGACCTCAGACTCTGCTCAGTGTCCTTCTCATCCCAGAATGGGCTGGCCCCTGGTGGTCAGCAAGGTACTCAACAAATAGGTCCCTGCCTGGTGAGGGCGAAAAGGTGGTGATCCCAGAGGAACAGATTATGAGTGGAGGCAAAGAGAAGGAATCATGGTGGAAGAGGCAGGGGTGCATGTACACAAGCCTTGGCCCACCTCACGCCCCAATCCGTATCAGCGAAAACACGGGCTCCATATCAGCGAGAACAGGGGCTCTCACTTTTCCAGCCCGTTGTGGTTTTTCATCACTCTCCCATACAAGGGCAAAGTGTGTGCTCTAGGTCCCGAAGGCTCATTTCCATATGTGGCAAGGAGAGATGTAAGAGGGAAGGGGGAACACAAACCACACCTTCAAGAGGTTCAGCCTGTGCCCACTATCCCTTAGAGTCACTCTTCTCTCCACTCCCTACCCCAACCTCGAACAGACTCCTGACATAAAGCACTTTGCATTCACAGACAAGCTTGCTCCCGTGCAATCTACCCCCAAGAACTATTTGGAGGATGAAAAAACACCGAACCATAGATGTGGACCTGGATCTAAGATATGGTATCTGGTCTGTGTGTCAATATGGTACCTCTTAATTTTACATGCAAAAGCACAGCATAGTGCTTAAGGCTACATCATGGGCTTTTGCGACTAAACATGGGGTTCCTTCCAGCCATCACTGCTTCCATAGACAAATATACTCCCCGTCCCCAGTTTACAAATTTAAGAACCCAAGCTGAGCTTCACCTGGTGGCTGCCTAGATTCACATTTTAGTGCTATTTTATCTAAATGAAACGTTCCATGTTAGGGAAAAAGCTAACCTTTAGCATATAATAATAATATTGGCACAGAAATTTCAAAATATGTGATTAAAAACCAACCATTTCACACTTTTCTTTTCTGCTTTAGGAAAACTATCACTGAATATTCCTTAGCTGACCATAGATTTTTTAAAACTCTTAAAAGCTCGTGCTAAATCTTCGCAGCATTTTTCACTTTAGATTTAGTGTCCCAATAATAAACTAGTCCAATACAAAACTCTACAAACATGTACTCAAAAGATACCTTTGAATAGGTGCTTTTTTTAAATCAAGGCTTTAGTAAGATAATGTTTGTAAAACATTCACACGAGGAAAATATAAACAAGCTGTTGAGAAATACACCTTCACAATTTCATGGCCACCACACTGCTGCAAAGTGACGGCATTAACTTACTCGCTCTGTGTATCCTCTCCCGGACTTCCATGTACTCCTGTTCATGTTTCACAGCTGTCATTGCCACTGCCAGCTCATTAATCATTTCTTCTAGCTTGTTCTGGTGAGCTACAGAAAAATTTGAAAACAGATTGGCACATATTTGGCAATCTCCTTTTGAAAAATACTTTTAAAGCAATAGTCCTCAAAATATTCCTTAGAGAAGCCATGTAAAAGAAGGTGTTTAAAAATGGCTCAGACATCACTTTGGACTACTGATGACCATTTAATCCTCAAAGCATTTTTTAAAGTTCATTCCCAGTACAGAAACCTCTTTCAGGGTAGGAAACACTATGTAATACTTACTAACTAAGGGAGAACAGTTAACCCTAAGAAATCTCCTGTAATGAATTGTTGGTAAGTTCACTATACTGACTGCTAACTGAAGGGAAAAAAAAAAAAAAGGGGGGGGGGGGGGGGGGGAGAACAAAATATAAAACAAACAAAATTCCTAATAATCCTATAAATAACAATATTTAAACTAAAATAAAAATCTATGCCTTAGAATCATATAACTCTAATGTTAAGAGCAATAGCATTAGAATCATATAACTCTAATGTTAATTTAAAAGCAGCATCAAAACAGACTTTTAATCTCAATGAAGCTGAGTGTAGAAAAACCTGAAAACACTCTTGAAAAAATTCACACCAAAACTCAAACATTCTTCTACGAAACTCAAAGCAGTAATTTCACTACAGTGGGGAATGCCAGGCATTGTAAGTGAAAAAACAAGCTCACAACTGCACAAGGTTTAAAATCAGGTATTCTTTTTAGCCAAAAACGAATACAAGGTGAACGGACAGTTCTGAAGAATAAGTGTATGCTTCTAGATATTGCTAGAAAACAATGTTTTAGGAACATTGTGACAATGAACAAAACAGTTAGGAAAAAAGTATATACCACAAGAGAAAATTCCCACTGGAGGGCCCCTCCCATATGAAGGTAGTTAGGTTGGAATCTCTAATCATCCCTCTCTAGCTTCACTTTGAAAGCCCCAAGCGTGATGTGACCTTAGGAGCAGGGCTTCTCAGGAATGGCACTGTTGACATTTTGGAGCAGAAAATTCTTTGTTGTGGGGGCCTGTCCAGTGCACTGTAGATCTTCCATCCAGCCATGAGAATCAAAAATGCCTCCAGATAGGGACACCTGGCTGGCTCAGTTGGTAGAGCATGCGATTCTTGGTCTCAGAGTAGGGAATTCAAGCCCCACGCTGGGCATGGAGCCTACTTAAAAAAAAAAAAAAAAGTCTCCAGATATTGCCAAATGTTCCCTTGGGGGGCAAAAACTGTCCCTTGCCTGAGGACCACTCCTTTAGAGTAAGGTTTGATTTCACAGCTTCCATTCGTCAACATTAACAAAAGCAAGGATTTTAAATATTATGTTAAAGGATTATTTAAGAATAATTTAGGGGCGCCTGGGTGGCGCAGTCGGTTAAGCGTCCGACTTCAGCCAGGTCACGATCTCGCGGTCCGTGAGTTCGAGCCCCGCGTCAGGCTCTGGGCTGATGGCTCGGAGCCTGGAGCCTGTTTCTGATGATTCTGTGTCTCCCTCTCTCTCTGCCCCTCGCCCGTTCATGCTCTGTCTCTCTCTGTCCCAAAAATAAATAAAAAACGTTGAAAAAAAAAAAAAAAAAAGAATAATTTAATACTCACATTCCTCAACCAATATTTTCTAAATTTAGAAAGGACCAATTTCCAGAAAATGAACAAGCACAAACCCCTTCAAAACTCCTAATTCTCCTTGAGTTAGCCAAGTTCCACGCCGTAAGTGGCCCCGAAAAGCAAGCACAAGAATTACTAAGTAGTAGGATTCTCTAAATTCTACAGATTTCAAAACCTAATAAATACTTTATTTTTTTAATGTTTATTTTTGAGAAAGAGAGAACATGAGCATAAGACGGAGAGAGGGAGAGAGAGCGAGAGCATGAGCATAAGGGCGGGGGGAGAGAGAGAGAGAGAGAGCATGAGCATGG